>NC_134008.1:548078-811078 GCF_047716275.1 Strix uralensis
AGGCAGGCAGAGAATTCCCTGCTAGCACCTTCTCTGTGCCTGGGAAGCAGAAGTGTTCACCTTGCTTCGCAGAATCGCTTTTGTGCAGAAAACAGTAACACTTGTTCAGAACAAAAGAAAGCACAGAGCCCCAGAGTCTACGTTGTGCTGGAGAGCTTGCAGAGCACTGGGGAAAGGCAGGCAGAGATTTCCCTGCTAGCACCTTCTCTGTGCCTGTTCACATTGCTTCGCAGTATTGCTTTTGTGCAGAAAACAGTAACACTTGTTCAGAACGAAAGAAAGCACAGAGTCCCAGATTTGCTGTTGTCCAGGAGAGCTTGCAGAGCACTGGGGAAAGGCAGGCAGAGAATTCCCTGCTAGCACCTTCTCTGTGCCTGGTCACATTGCTTCGCAGAATCGCTTTTGTGCAGAAAAATTGCAGGAATTTGGGCTTGAAATTTAAGCTTTACAAAATTATTAATGTCTTCCCCAGCAGCCCGACACTTCAGGACCTTTTCCCCAGTCAACATGCATTGTATAATCCTTTGGGAAGTAGCACGGAGTGTATGGGATCACGTGTCAGGAAACACTTTTTTTTTAAAAGGAGAACTGAATTTGTCATGTGATTCGGCTGTTTCCTGGTGGTTTGGTTTTGGTGGTGTCATTTGTTGTTGTTCTTTTTTTCCTGCCATATTTAATACTCTATTCTATGGTGAAAATTGTTCCCTAGGAAGGATGTACAGTGCAGTGCGCTTCTAGCCCCTGAAATTTAGCAAAGATGCTTGCAAAAATTTGATTCTTGATTAAAGTATTTTTTTACTTAGATAACCTGCAGAGATTGCAAAAGGCTTGTAACTAAATGTTAGCTTTGCGTTCTCTCTTTGTGCGTTGTTACAGATGTGTAGAATGCAATCTGAGAAGTCCCTGAGGTACAAAGTTAATGAGGGTCAGAAAATTACAAACCAGTTCAGTAAAGAATTAGAGATCAAACAGCACACAATCCTGCAATTTAAAAAGGTATTCTATTTTTTTAAATTTTGCTTGCTTTTAATTTTTTTAACTAATCCAGTAATGAGGCAAATGTTCCAACCAACAGGAGAAAACTTACAGAAATTGGGGTAAAAGCAAGAGTAGCCAGCTGAAATTAGACTTAATGGATGAATGAAAGATGTTTAAAGAACTTCTCACTGCAGGACCTTGGCAAATTGTTTTAAACAGAGTAATCTGCCTAGTAAATACATACTTAATACCTGCAGGTACCCTGATCCTGATTAGTGACATTTAGATATGTCAGAGTAATGTCTTCTAAACACTTCTTTAGTCAGCCTGAATGCTCCTTTCACTATATGAAAAATTTATTTATTCTCAACTCTTTGTCTTTAAGTACTTTATTTAATACTTACTGAGGCTCAGAATGAAAAGCTTCTAATATGTAGCATGTATATTTGTTTCTTTCAACATGTTTTTGACATGTTTTCTTTAATTTGCTTTCAATGTGATATTTAGGAGCAGCTGAATAATGAGTAGCTGGAAGAAATCTCCAAACAGCATGAGAAAGCGTGTAAAGGTCAGAAAAAGCCCTTCTTGTGACATTTTTTGGGTGTGCAATGGCAACATAATGAGTTGTGATGTTAACTAATTTGGAGAGTCTTGCATATTTATATTTTAAAATACTGAGAAACTCCAACCTGGGCATGAAAATGTTACAGTCAGGAACTAATTTTTATTGAATCATTATTAGCAGGAATATTTGAAAGCAAAGAAACAGTCTCAGAATAAGAAACATAAGCCCCAAAGAAAGGCTGGATTTGCTCTATCGGTGTTAACTTACTCGATATTGGTGTTTATTTGCCAATTTAGCTGGCCATGGTAACAACATCGAACCCTGACACATGAACTGGCTCAGTAACAGTTTCTGCAGGTTTGATAAACACTCAGCAGTGGAACAGTAGTTAGTTTTTCATCTAATACCAGCCTTAGTCTGACATTAACACTGACATGCTCACCTAAATCAAGTTGATGGGAATCACTTCAGAATTCTGGATTTGGAAAGTTCCATAGAGATACTCTACTTCTTTCTAATAGAGCTTTGGATCTCAGGAAATGGGGGAGATTACTTGTGATGAAGGCACTTTGGGAGAGAATGGTGGGAACCAGGATGGGGGCTCATCTGTAGATTTATTTTCAGATCTGTGTGTGTTGAGGTTTGAGCTCAGCCAGCAGCCAGTCGCCACGTGGCAGCCGTTCACCTCCCCCCTCCCCGGTGACACAGGGGAGGGACAGAAAGAAGAGAATTCGTAGGTTGAATAAAAAGAAAGAAATTTACTAAATATAACAAGAAAACAACAGTAACAATATGAGTCGAAAAAAAAGGGTAAAATGCAGCAGTGTCTTACCGAGCACAGTGACCGCCCCCTCCGCAGCAGCACCCACCTGCACCCGAAACCGGCGGCAGCAGAGAGAGCCCGGACCAGCTGTACCCCCTGGGCACGGCATCACCGGTGGGAAATACTCCAGTGAGCATCGGGACCACCCGCCAGCTGTGCTCCCTCTCAGCCCAGGGAAAGCTGACTCTGCCCTGGCCCCAACCAGGACAGTGTGCAAAGGAAACAACAATTGAAGATCTGCGGATGGCATTAGAAGAACAAGAACAGACTCAGGTTAAACAAGGTCAAGTGCTTGAAGCCAAATTAGAAGAGGCCAACAGATTGGTTCGGGGTAATCTCTCCATGGAAAGTGAGCAAGGAGGCAAAAGTGTTTTGGATGTATTGTGATAGCTGCTTTAAATCTCTGGTTTGATTTGTTGAGTGTTATTTAGGCATTAATTGTATATAGGACATAACAAACTTCTAACAGTTAAAGGCTTCTGTTGTCCCTTTGTGGTCACAGCTGATAAATCCACGTAACTTCAGTAGAAGGATGTGAATGTGGTCAAATATACATTTAAACTGTGTGTTATATAACCTCATTTTGCGTACTGACTGGAACTGGAAGCATGGAAGCAGAAATACAGAGAGCTGAATAACCAGAGCAATAGTGACTGGCAGCAAAAGATGAGCAACACCATGGAAAAACCAGAGATGAAGATGAGGAATTAATAAAGCTGCAAAGAGAACTGAAGGTAAAACATGGTAATGTAATTCATACTTAGGTTTCAAACCATAACTTCCATTTAGGAGTCTAAATTATTTTTGTGTCACTATCTTCAAGAGCGAGGGCGTGATGTGGCCAGTTCTTACACTGGTGAAGGAAACCTCCTCTAGAATCTGCAGTGTGCCAGTGCAGCAAAGTCTGGATGGGTGTCTGTGTAATACACAGCATCGCTGATGCCCCACAGTGGGGTGCAGCCTTCACTGCGGTGAGCTGCCATGGACAGTGCTTCTGTAGCTGGGCTCCTCTTACAGCTGTCCTGAACAGATGTCAGGAGCTGGATTGTTTCAGACCTTTTCCCCATCAGTTGCTTGGGCAAATAAATCAGACTCTTTACAGATCTTGTGCTTGCTGTGTGACCTGTAAGCCCTTCCTGTTCGGCTGAGGGTTCACCTCTTCATTCTCCTTGGATTAGAAAGCAGACTTTTTTCCCAGGCAGCTTTTCAGGTGCCTCCTGTCTTGTGTGGGAGAATGTCTGACAAGAGGTTTGGTTGTGGTAGAGAAGGAGGCAAAGTTGCTGTGGATTGAAGTAACATTCCTGGTTACACACTATCTCTGTTTCCCATGCAAATGGTGCTGCATTTTTTGCCTTTCAGTCTTGAAGTAGGTTTCCTGACATGTCCCGCAAGGCAGTATAAAAGATTGGGAATTTGTAAGTAAAAAGGGTCTTTTTGCCATGACCTTTGGTGTAACTTTAATAGTGTTTGTGACTTACCCACAGCATTTTTAGAGGAAGAAAAGTCTGTTCCCTGAAGACATGACCGTCTGAATAATATGTTCTGGAAACTGCTAAACAATTTTTTTAAATGGAAAAGAACAAATGAGAATGTAATGCTTGCACTTGGGAATATGCTGGAGTAAAATTGTGCTAGTATTTCTGTTATCTTTTTGAAACTAATGTGTTTAATGGTAATCTGGATTTTAAGACTTGTTTTTGTGTTGCTTAATCTCTGCCTGTGGCTTTATTTCTGGTTCCACTAAAATAGGAGAATGAGGCAAAGTATCAAACTGATAGAAAGAACTGGCTGGAGGAAAAAATGAGACTCATAAGTCAAGTGAAAGAAGCTGAGAGTCATCGCAACAGAGAAATGAGAAAATTTACGGAGGCCAGAAAACGTTGTGTAGAGCAACAAGCAGAAATTGTAAGTGACTGGAGGTCTCAGTGGAGTCTTTAGTACAGAGCAGATCTCGTGTCAAGTGTTAACAGTGTGGGCACTTGAGGGGAGCTGGCCTTTGTCAAATCCCCTCATTTATCACATGGCAAAGCCTACATGAGATCTTCTCCATGTGAAAAGGGAAGAACAGGAGTGTCACAAAATGAAAAAGCATAATACCTAATGGAAGTGAAAGTGCCTGTTCCTTTCTATCCTGTCACCAGCACCGCCTTGCTGTGAATTCTTCAAACCTCATCTTGTGTGTAAAACACCAATACGTAACCTATGCTTAAATGAATTGCTACTTAATGAAGCTGAGAAAACATACCTTGAAAAACAAGACTTGTTGCTTGGCTTTTCTGAAAAAAAAAAAAAAAAGGGGGGGGTGGGGAAGCCTATGAGGCTTTAGAAGGAAGAGAAGAAGCAAGAAGTAGTTGACAAAAAAAGCTTCTTTCCAGATCTTCCCAGTAAAAATACTGGGTCAAAATGCCAGTGGTTTTGCTCCCATATCGCTCTCAAAGTAGAGTGACTGATAGTTAATAACAAGGTGGATACCTTGCCTGGTCACTGGGCTGTATCAAGGGTGTAATTTCCTAAGCATATGAAATTATTGTATGAATCTGTGCAATCTAAAACTGTACTTGCATCTAGAAGTAGTTAGCAATGACCTTCTGGCCCTGCAGTCAGTACGGGGGGTGTTAGGAGCTTGGGACTACTTTCACTTTGTCTGTGACTTTGCTTGCCTGAGACTCTCTAATAAAATCAGAAAGTGGGCAAGCAGGAGTGGTGGTTCTTGACAAAAATTCTCTTCACAAAGAGTATAAATTTAGATACAGTTTTTTCTCATTTGAAGCATGGTTTGCTTTTGGATATTTGTATTGAAACTAGTTCTGTGTGAGCTTTTTAAGATCTACATAGGCTCTCAAGCCTCCTGAGGCCATAAGATAGTACTGACTATGCCAGACTGAACTGTCAGAACAGTTCAGATGGTTTGTAGAAGTGGTGTTCAATTCTAACCTATTTTTTCCCCCATTCAGGAAAGACTGGCTGCACGGCTGGTAGAAAAGGCCAGCAATCTTCAAAAGTGGCGTGAAGAAAGGGATCAGTTAGTAGAAGCTTTGGAAGTACAGCCCAAGACTTTGGCTTCTAACACCGTACAGAAAGATAAAGAAATAGCAGAACTGAAACAAGCGGCAGTGAAGGATTCAGGAAAGGTCCTCTCTCATTCTCTCTCGTTTCTGTGGGATTTTTTTGTAGTTGTTTTCTGTCGTTTTTCTTTTGTTATTCACTAATTCTGTAAAACACCACATTTTGGCTCTATTTCAGACATATTGAAATTGTTTGCAGCTAATATAAAAAAAAGCTTTATGCTTTTCTGAAACTGCATTTGTAACCGTAACTGAAGTTTCAAAAAACTTCGTAGTTCAAATAAACACTCAAGTCTATTTGATCATTTGATTGCGATTTGATTGGACTGGAAATCTGAAACAACTATCACATCTGCTGCCTTTTTCACAGAACCAAGAACTTCATGAACAAATGGGAGGTGAACTTTTATAACCCTACAGAAGTAGAGTAAAATGAAAATTTTGCATGACATCTTCCCAGGCTGTTCTATGACCTTTCGTGACTTTAAATAGAGGCCGCTCATACATGAAGTTGTTGGCTTTTTGTTGGACAGCTGGCTGTTTGACCTGCAATTCTAAAACTGATGCTACTGAGTAATTGTAACAATGCTCATGCACATGTTAATTTCTTTTGCCAGTCCTGCAATTTGTGGCAATTTTTGCTGTGTTTATTAGGATGAGGCAACTGATACAGAAGAACTAAGAAAACAGGTGGCTGAGAAAGATGACTTTATAAAGGAATTGAAACAAGGCGTTAACCATAAAAGTCTTCAGTCTTTGGCAGAAGTACCTTTACCTGAAGGACAAGATAAAATAGATCAGTCTGTAAACAAAGAGGTATGTTTGTTATATTTATAGAAAGTATGTACTAATGATGTGTTGTTAATAACTCCTTTGTTTTGTTTTTTTCTCACTATCTATTTCAGCAATGTGGGGAATCTCCCAAAAGTTACTTTCTGTAGTTCTTCGTACTTTAACTGTATCATTAGTTCTGAGTTCTTGTTCATTCTTCTCTCTCCCTCTTTCAAGTTCCCTCTCAGAAGAAGAAGTACTTTAGTTAAGAGAATACCACCTCTCTGTACACTATAAAACTTATGTACCTGAGGGAAATACTAGTTAACTAATCCAGGTTCTAGAGATCTGAAGACATAATACTTCAATAAACTCATTCTGTTAAACTTGGATTGCAAAAGTAACTGTTAAAAGCTGTGTAAGTTAATTCATCTGGAATTGGACACTTCATTCTGGAGTAATGTCCAGAGTTGATTTAAACTTCCTATGTCTTGAACCAGTTTTCTTTGAGAGTAGTATTCTCTTAGGCTGCTGGAAAAGCAAGTGTAAAAATAATCATCCTTCTGAAGGCACTGAAAAAACACTGATCCTTATCTACAGATGGATATATTTCATCTAACGTAGTCACTCATGGTTTGAGAAGACTCTTTTACCGATCCATTTATAAATCCTCTCATGGTGTAGATGTTCATACCCTGATGGGATAACATTTAGCTAAGTAATTTTTCAATAACATGGAACTAATTTTAGAAGTATCTTATTGCTGTTTTATTCACCTCAATGTTACTCTTAAATATTTATCTTCGTGTTACATGTGCCAAACAGGAATAGATTATAAAATGATTCAGTAACTTTAACTGTTACAAGTCTACTGAAGACACAATTTGGTTTTTAAATTTCCTAAAGTTGAAAAGCATTGTTAAAACTAAAACTAAGGACTGAGGGGAAACCTGTAGTGCTAAAATAACCACATACTGCTCATGTCAAACTTTTAAAAAATTAAAACAAAACCCCCTTGGTTTTTTAGAAACAAACAAACCCAAATCTTTTGCAGAGACTCCCTTCTAATTAAAGAACGAAATCCTCTTTCCATTTTCTGATGCTGTTACCAGTTGGTATGGCTGTCGGTTATCTGAACTCTTGGCATCACTTCACAAGAGAGAAGCTGTCATTAAAAGACAGCTTAGCAACGGCACTGGGCTACCAACCTGTCACCGTAAATCTGAATTTACACTTAGATTTATTAATTTCAATTTGTGTGTTGGCTTGTCAAATTTCTTAAAGACAAAAGCATAGGAAATAATGGAGAGAAGAAAATAGTGAATGTCAGAATGGTTTGACTGCAGGCATTTCTAGTTCCCTTCCACAAGTTTGTTGAGCGTTTCGTTCACATTTGAAGAGTTACCCCTATCCAATATTAGCCAATGCCTCCCTACTGTTAGTCATAGCATTTAAACAGTGGCTGCTTCTCTAATACAGATTAATTGTTGTTCTTTCCAGAAGAATCCTGGTTAAAATTTGTCATATTTATTTTCTTAGGATGTTGTGAAAAGTGAGAACAAGAAAAATGCAAAACCTGCTAGGACTAATTCACCTTCTACACGCAACAAGACAATAGTTTGGTTTTGTTCAATTTTGAAGTTAGTTTCTCCTTTCACAAGTCCACCTTTTCTGTAAAGGTGGACTTGTGAAAGGATCAAACATTCCTATGCAGCAGTATCTTATCTGTGTATTTTAATAGGATTCTTAAACACTGACGTTGTCTTCCTACTAAACTTTCTAAGCTAACCAAGGAGAGTCAGTCTGTATTTGCCCAGAACGTGTACTGGCTGCAGCGTACAGGGATTCACAGGGAAGGATGTTGCATGCTGAGTAGTTATGAAGACTAGTTTGAACATACTCGTAGCATATGTCATGTTATAGGCAATTCCTTTTGAAGTAAAACTAAGGTTTGTGTCATCTATATGCATGACAATTATAAAAATATTATTTTAGGCCTTGGTAGTAACGTGGGCAGGCTCAAAGGGTGGACAGAAGATTTATTTTCACCGTCAGTTTCCTTCTGTTTTATAACTAGAACAGCTGGTCTAATGAAATACTCTAAAACTCTGAATCTACTTTTTTTTTTAAAAGAAACTATTTGTTTCCTATATTACTCATGCTCTTAAATGTATTCTGTGAAACTCTGATATTTTTTTTTCTTTTGGTTATAAAATAAGGTTGTCTACATTGCTTGCTGTGGCAGTATCATTGGTGTAATGAACAGAGGTATCAGTAGCAAAGCTCAAAATGTCAGCTTGAAAATAGCATTGAAGTCAAATAAAATGGAATTAAACTTGAAGATAAGTCAATTTTTCAACTTAAACAATGATCTTGTATTTCTGTACAGATGTCTTCTACACAGTTGTTTAGAAAAGAATACCCCTTAAGAAAGCAAGGATCTACTTCAAGTAAAAAGTCAGCTAAAAAGAAAGATGGAAGACTACAAAAAATTGGAGATTCTTTCCAAAGTTCTCCTGTTATTATTCACTCTAAAGGTTTGTACAGAATAAATAAGGCTTATTCCATGTTATCTGGGTATTGTAGAATAGCTTTTTTCTACTGCAATCTGTTAATGTATGTGCTGTTAAAGGCCACGTCTGCTGCATCCAGTTGTTCTTTCATTTATGAAACGATGGAGTCTGAGCTGGGGCCTGCTCGACTGAATCTTGCAGAGTGGAAGAGGCCGACTGGATTACAAGGACCACGTGGTTCTAGAGTTTAGGTTTAAGTGTGAAAGGTAAGCCAGGTAGAGCGGAAGGATGCAGTGTGGAATATGTGCAGATAAATTGATCCTAAAAGCAATGTTAAGCTCAAAATGTCTGAGTTACTTTGTTCCTGCTTACAGTAAAACAGTTAAAGGCAATTTCAGAAACTTGACCTGCTGATCTAAAAAACTCAGGAGTTGAATTCAAACCCAGATCTGACCTTGTTCTCTAAGCAATCCCTCCCCCGCCTCCTGCTTTGTTTCTGTGGAAATTGTATTAATGTTTTTTGAAGTATGTATGTGGGAGAGGAAGATTAGTTCTACAGAGTCTGAAAGCCGGTATCTCCTGAAAATATGTGGAGGACTTCAATAAACTAGCTCTGAAGCAATTAATGGATTTCATTAAGTTTAAGCACAGCCTTGGGAAAATTAACTGCTAGGACTTCCCATTGAAGAATATATTTTTATTCTTTCCTACAGTAAGACATGATTTCTGAGTTACTGTTTTTTTTTTTAAAAAAAAGATTAAAATTAGCAGAGGGCCCAAGGAATTCCCAATTCTAAAAGACACTATTATTTGGCTCGTTAAAACAAGGTCAGTCACTATTCAACATGGACAGTTAAAATTAAGATAGTGGGATTTTTAAAATCTTCAGCATTTGTCAGAGTGGTTCCATAAGGACAACATGTCATTATCAATGGAAGCCAAATTCAGACTACTCCAAATTTCACCCTGAAAATACGTAATTTGAGCAAATGAGGTCTAATTTGTAACCTTTATTACTGTGTCCTGTGTTTTTTCCCTCTTTTGCATAACTTAGTATTGATTGGGATCTCTTCTTTCCTTCTAGCTCATAAGATGCACACACTCATCTCTTCACAGAGCTGGTACTAGTCTGATAAAACTATACAAGTACATAGAGGAAATCGACTCAGCCTTGTGCTTCTGTCAGTACAAAGAAGTTAAGCCTGGTTTTCAATTCCTGTTGTATTTAGCATCCAGTGAAATCTGAATCCCAATTGATTTTTTTGGTGCTATTAAAATGTGTCCTTTAAGCTTTTGCATTTGAAGCTATAGAAAACTGTTTCTGGATATAGAAGACTGTGGTAGTCAAATACATACCACTTCTGAATTTTTATGTTTCAATTTCAGACTACATCTGTTTCATTTTTAAACTGGTTTTAATAAACCTTTATTCATTAAACCTTTATTCATTAATTTTGAGGTTCATAAACCAGTAAGATTTACGGTAAAATTTTTCTTGTAGCAAAGAAGCTGATGGCAACAATAAACTCTCCCAAGTCTGCAGAACCAGAAAGTGCCAAAAGAAAGGAGCTCGAGCCAGAACGAGCTAAGAGAAAGCTTTGTTCAATGGACAGTTCTTGCCCTCTAGATGTCCCTGATTCCTCGGTAAATGATTACGGGTTAGTGTTCTGTCCACTGTAATCTATTTCTGTAATCTTGGCTTAAAATAAACTATCGGGGGGACAGAACAAACCTGATCGAGTCAAACTGCAGAAGAGGTTTGAAAGTACTGACTTATTTCTGGATTCTACCTGACCATTCCTTTTGGTCTTTTCTTCCCGATGTGTTACTTTAATTGTCTCTGTTTTCTCACCTCTCTTCTCTGCGGGTGACTGCTGACTTGTTGTATCACCCCGACAGTAGTCACGGAGATGCTTCACATTTGGATTCTTAGATACCTTAGCTGGGCTTGTGGAGTATTACTTTTTCCTCTAGTACAGCAGTTGAGTCTTAATTTGTTTTTCCAGTAGTTGGTGTTCGTTTAAGAGTAGCATAAAGGGATAACAGAAATAGAGACCATGAAGGAATCCATAGATTTGGAATAGCCTGACTGAAACACTGAAGAGAAAGGTCTGCATGTACAGTGAACTTTGCAGGGCAAGTGAGCACCTAAGGTAATTTCTGATTCCTTTTCTGCCCAGCTGATGTTAGGGTTACTTTAGGATTTGGATACACCCATGCTTTTCAAAGGACAGTTTCAGTAGCCTTCTGGGTGTGCTTCAATTGCATTGCCCTGTCTAAGCCAGCCTATAGAGAGTCTTATAGGCCAAGGCTTGATGGACTGTTTCTGAAATCCAGCTTTATGGTTTTGTCAGTAACTAAAGTGCTGAGCGTGCTCTGGCTGTTAGAAGTACATCTCTTCATTCTGTTCAGTCCTTTTTCATTTGCTCTGGTGAGCATTTGCCCATACTGAGTTATTCTGTTGACTTTTCTGTAAACGGTGTGAATAGATGCAGCAGTAACCAAAATGCTGTCCACAGGAGGATGAAGAAAATGACAGGAATGCAGGGCAAAAGAAGCTAAGGAGCTTGGAAGTGGAAGGAAAAGTTAAAGACTGAATCCTGGGAAATTCAGAAAGCTAAAGAAATTTAAGCTAAAAATATGTTTTCTGAACACTTCCTGTTTCACAAAATGAGTATTAGAGATAAGAAGTGAGAGCTGCTTTCAGATCACTGTTTTCTTTGGACTTTGACATTTGTTTCAGCAAAAAATGGAATTTTGTATGTTCCCAGCATTTGTTGCTTGTTATGATGCACTAAGATGGTGTCTCTGTTCTGGAGACCTCTGATAACAGGCAAAATTCATTCTGAAAACAGCTTCTGGGAAAAACCATGTTATTGGTTACGTGGGTCTAGAAGTGCATGTCATTTGTCCCTGAAGAAATGCTGAGTAACTCTTGAAATATCATCTTTTTCAGATCTTTATAGAAAAAAAGAGAAGGAAAGTGATCAGCCAATCTTCAAGTGACAACTACGCTCAAAACCAGCGAAACAATCTTGCAAAAGCATGTTTGTATTTTCTAGTTAAGACATATTTACACTGTATTGTTTCAGGTCTATAGGAAGTCTTTATCTAGGTGTATAGAATTGTTCTGATGGTTTATGGTTCTGGGTCTATTAAAGCTGAAATACTGTTCAAGAAGTTTGTGTCTGAATCTTTTCTTTTTTTTTTTTAGGAATGGTGTCTCTGGAAGTCTTCATAATTTATCCATTGTGCAGTAAGAACTATGCCTGTGTGGAATGGTTTAAGTTGTTTTTTTCAGCTGGCCAATATACCTACCATAACTTTTAATGAAAAAAAAAAAATGAGTATGCAATAAATTCTGTGAAGTGACAAAAAAAGGAATTGGCACTATGTGGAGAAATACAATGTTTTTCATCACTTGTGTGATTTTAACTGTCTTCTATTTACTCTTCTAAAGTAATTTATAAGCAAATATTCTTTCTTTGGGGATTATAATATCCATAAATAATTATAATCTGCTATTAAAGTGACCCACTCTCAGACATTTGACATTTTATTCCAACCATCCAGTTCTGCTCAACTAGAACAGCTATATGTAGTAAGGTTTCAGCTTATAATCAGTGACTGAGTAAACATTTAAAACGCTTTTGGTTTCACCAATGTAGCATTTACTGAAGTCACAGGCAGTGACTGTATTTCACAGGATTTTGCACTGTTTGAGGAACAGTCCTGATCATCTTTCAGGAAGAGCTGAAATTGCATTGACAAGGACCTGCTGTTGGCATGGATGGAACAAGACAGTCCCAGTAAGTATCTTTGTTTAAAGAATTCCTTATCGGTCTGTTTTGCACATATATAGTGTTCAGCACCATAGGAAGAATATCTTGTCTACAAGATTGCCTTTTGAGGTTTGGTATAGTCTTGACCACAAAAATTTTTCAGAAATTCTCTGTTAACATCGAGTCTGAGATTTTTTTTTTTGTTCCCTCCCTCCAAGCCGTACTGGTTCATCAGCAACAACCAGTTGGTCTGTAGAGGCAGTGATAGTTTGCTCATACAGCCAGATAAGTGCTGCTTATTTCTGATAGTACAGCTGCAACTTTACTGTCCTTTTGAAATGATTCCATGATTTAAGTTATAAGTGGGGTTTTCTGTTTGTTTTCTTGGACTGCTGCTCTCTGTCTTGTTTGATTGAAGAAAAAAAGAATTGGATTGACTCAAACATGAGATTAAAGTTGTTTTTCTTGAGAGGAAAAAAAAGGGACTTTGAATACCTGTTGCAGTTTAGCTTTACCCAATGTGATACCTTTAAAAATGCATATCAATGTAAAAATGGTCATTAGTAATCTTTTTAGTAGAAGTAGTTTTCCTTTCATCTTTATGTGACAGTAACTTAAATGTGACAACAGTGCCGTGAGTCAATTCAGTGGCAAAAAACTCTGATATGGTTTTCTCTGCTGTTATCCAGTAGATTGTCTGAGCATGAGATGTCTTTTCATAAGGATAATGCACAGTTCTGTAGATCTGACTTGTAAGATCAGATTCTCATACTGTCTTTTCTCTAGTTTCATGGCTGTAAAATGGAGTTGTACCCCTGTACTCTTCAACAAAGATTGATACTTTATTCTTTCTAACTTGAAAGTGGCAAAGTGAGCCTGATCCACAAACCATTCAGTTCTTCCATTGCTTCAAGTTTTGTCTTCATCTTCTGTCTGTGTGAAGGAGAACTTCGATTTCCTTGTCATGCTTGGTATTGTCATCTTCTTTCTCCCCTCTTTTCATTCTAATAGAAAGATGTAAAATCCAGGTGATGATCGGGTAATTCTAAACAAAAATAAATGCAATATCACTTAGTATCTCTTTACAGGCAGGATTTTATACTTTGAGCCTCTTTGTCCTTCCTGAGATCTTCCATTTTCTGCTATCCGTGATGCAGATACCTGGACTGATCTCTTTCAGGGCTATAGAAGAGCACAGCAGTGAAGATTCTTGCCTCATGTAGGTGCTAGTTGCTCATTTTACAGAAGTCTCATAGCTGGAGACAGTAAATATATACAAGGTGAAGTTGTATAACAGTCAAACAATAGGACAGTACTTGGAATATTTATTCTTTGTCTTTCTCTTAACATTGTGTCTGGTTTTCTCCATTTTTAGCAGATGTTCTCAGTCAGCTGTTCATCTTGACCCTTGCTGCTTTCTCTGAACAGTTTCAGTTAATTTTAGAACCCATCAGCATGTGCCTGTTCAGCTGGATTGTTCCTTCCATTGTGTATAACCTGGCACTTGCCTGCAGTGAAATTCATATGTCATCGTGTTGCCTTGAATGGCAGTTTGATTGCTTATTAAATCATCAAATGGCCTTATAGCTCTTATTTCACCAGGAAACATTTGCAAGGTAAAGTGCAGGATTAGAAGAATGCTGAATTACTGGATTGTTGCATGTAGGATTTCTTTATTGATTCACATGTGTGGAAGTAAGAGAAATATCTTCAGCCATTCGACATCTCTGAAATTGCTGATTGATAGAGTTCTTCTCCCTATCAAATACAATATTTCATAGTTTCAAGTAACTTGTGCTTCTTTCTGATTTTGTTGGTAAATAACAAGTGACAAAACATTCAACAGTTTATTTCAATGACTCTGGTAAATTTTAGTTTAGTTATCTGTGCAGCTAACTAGGAAGTAGAATCTCTCAACTTAGTCAAGCCATGTGACACTCGGGGACGCCCCTGTATTTCCACCTGTATTGCCAGTTTTTCTAAGTTCTTGTATTTACTAAAATTCTATCCGTGTTGCTGAGCTATCTGGAGGCTGTATGACAACCTGTTTTTTCTGGAAGTCACTTGAATGGGTGTTTTCAGTATAATCTGGCCATTAGAGTAGCTATATACACATGTACAAAAATGTTGTCTGCTTCCCTTACCCTGTTTTTCTGTCCCTAAGGTAGCCTTTGCAACTGCAAGAATTGCACTGAATTAACTTCCTTCAGAGGTGGAGACTTGGTTATCAAACTCCGTGGTTACTGATTTTGAATAGATACAGAAATGAAGCATGTTCCTTTTGCTTTGGTCAAGGGGTGGTAATTTCTGTGCTTCCTGCAGCTCTTGGAGTTTGAGCCTGTGTGTTGGTAGCCTAGAAAATGGGTCAGACTTTGTGTACCACCTTTGTCTATGTCAGGATTATCAATTATTTCCTGAGCAGTAAGAGCATGGGAGTGATATGAAGGGAAAAAAAAGAATTCAAGCAAGGAGGTTTTTTTTTATACTGTCCCATATAAAGGTGTTCACTTTCAGTTCTTTGGAAGTAATGGGAAATAATTTTTTTCATGGTCAATACTGATACTGGCTTGGTATTGTCATTCTTTCAGCTCCTCTGGACAGCGAAGCAAAAAGGTGTTTTAGGACATCATTTCCCTTTGGCCTTCTGACTTCTTCTGGTAAGTACTGTAACTGATTAAAAGCTGAGCATGAATATGCCTACTTTTTGTTTTAGTCTTACCTTAGTGTAAGGTTCATCAATCAGCTTGCAGAGCACAGAGAATTAGTGTTAGTCTATTAATGGAGGAGAGCTCAATTCTTTACCTAGCAAAGACCAAAGACAAGCACCATTTCATGGAAGTTTGGTCTATATTTTCACATGGAGAAGACATCTGGTAATACTTAAACTTTTCTTGTTCTCTTCAGAACTTCCTTGGCCGCAGGAAGGTTGTACTCCAGCAGTGTTGTGTGATGCGTGTATCGCTGCAGCGTTGGCTGACGAGGGGAGTACAAGCTTCTGTGTATGGAGTGGGGTCATGCACTGCTGGTGTGCTGAGAGAACTCAAATCCCACAAAGGAAAGTCTCCTGGGGTACCAACAGTGACTTCCACTGGTTTGCGCCCCCCCCCCCATCCCCCCACATTTGAGTAAATCTAGTTTCTGAAACTATCTGGAATAGGACAACCTCGTTCAGTATCAATCTCTTCTATGCACTGAAAACTTTTGATACTTAAAGTTTCTGTTTCCCAAGAGAATAAGCTTATAACCTTATAACTTTAATAACAGTCTGCTAAGACCTGGCCTCTCTTCATTGGTGTTTTGTTTTCCCACACAAGGAAGGAAAGTCTTTTGTCATATGTAACACCTGAATCCTGCAAAGTGCCTTGTGCAGCAACACCACTGGCTTTGAAGAGTTCCTTTTGAGCACATCACGCTGGGGATAATTCCTAGAAAATAGCCTATTCTAGTGTCAGGCTGCCCCAACTTTTCCAGTGGTTAAGCCTCATTTCAAAAAGACTATTCCTTACTCAACTTCAGCTTGTTTGGGGTGAACACTTTTTCTTTTGCCGTGCTCATGGCACTCCAGTTACAGACATAATCAAGTTTTCTGGAAGGAAAATATGAGGACACTACTTCATATAGGTCAAACTTTTCTCTTTGACAAAAGAAAACAAGGAGGAACAGTGGCACCATTTGATCAGACAGCTCATAAAGTGAGGGGAACTGTTTCTGGAGTTGAGAGTGAGAAAAGGGAGCAGAATATTTTTGGGGTGATTTTTCAGTAATAGGGTAGCTTTCCATAGATAATGTAAGTACTTGAATGTTAATGAAACTTGATTAGTGCTGTGAGAGAGGAAAAATAAAAATATTTTTAGTAAAACATGCTTACTTGGGTTTCTGCAGTTACTGTGTCTCACATAAGACAGCAAAATCCCCAGGAGATGGCGCTGAGGCACTGCTCAAGATTGCCAGTCTCCACACCAGGAATTTTATCTGGGAGGTGCAGAGGCATGGAAATGTTTTACTTTGTTTTAAAATAACCCACTTTGCAGCCTATTTAGCCAAACTGCATAAAACGTGCAGAATGGGACTCTGCTGGACTAAATTCACTTGGCAAATTCCTAGTCACAGAATCACAGAATCACCTGGGTTGGAAAAGACCTTGAAGATCATCCAGTCCAACCATTGACCTAAAACTGACAGATCCCAACTACACCAGATCCCTCAGCGCTGGGTCAATCCGACTCTTAAACCCCTCCAGGGATGGGGACTCCACCACCTCCCTGGGCAGCCCATTCCAAGGCCTGACTACCCATTCTGTGAAGAAATGCTTCCTAATATCCAGTCTAAACCTTCCCTGGAGCAATTTGAGGCCATTACCTCTTGTCCTATCGCTTATTACTTGGTTAAAGAGACTCATCCCCCCTCTCTGCACCCTCCTTTCAGGGAGTTGTAGAGGGCCATGAGTTCCCCCCTCAGCCTCCTCTTCTCCAAACCAAACAACCCCAGCTCCCTCAGCTGCTCCTCATACGACATGTGCTTCAGACCCTGCACCAGCTCCGTTGCCCTTCTCTGGACACGCTCGAGTCATTCAATGGCCTTTTTGTAGTGAGGGGCCCAAAACTGAACCCAGTCATCGAGGTGCAGCCTCACCAGTGCCAAGTACGGGGGTAAGATCCCTTCCCTGTCCCTGCTGGCCACGCTAGTGCTGATACAAGCCAGGATGCCATTGGCCTTCTTGGCCACCTGGGCACACTGCTGGCTCATGTTCAGCCGGCTGTCAATCAACACCCCCAGGTCCCTCTCTGACTGGCAGCTCTCCAGCCACTCCTCCCCAAGCCTGTAGCGCTGCTGGGGGTTGTTGTGGCCCAAGTGCAGCACCCGGCATTTGGCCTTATTGAAGCTCCTACAGTTGGCCTTAGCCCATCGCTCCAGCCTGTCCAGATCTCTCTGCAGAGCCTCCCTACCCTCGAGCAGATCAACACTCCCACCCAACTTGGTGTCGTCTGCAAATTTACTGAGGGTGCACTCGATCCCCTCGTCTAGATCATCAATAAAGATGTTAAACAGGAGTGGCCCCAAAACCGAGCCCTGGGGGACACCACTTGTGACCAGCCACCAACTGGATTTAACTCCGTTCACCACAACTCTTTGGGCCTGGCCATCCAGCCAGTTTTTCACCCAGCAAAGTGTGTGCCCATCCAAGCCTCGAGCAGCCAGTTTTGCCAGGAGAATGCTGTGGGAAACGGTGTCAAAGGCCTTACTGAAGTCGAGGTAAACTACATCCACAGCCTTTCTCTCATCCAATAAGCAGGTCACCCTGTCATAGAAGGAGATCAGGTTTGTCAGGCAGGACCTGCCTTTCATAAACCCATGCTGACTGGGCCTGACCATCTGGTTGTCCTGCATGTGTTGTGTGATGGTACTCAGGATGAGCTGCTCCATCAGCTTCCCGGGCACTGACATCAAGCTGACAGGCCTGTCATTTCCTGGATCATCCTTCCGACCCTTCTTATAGATGGGCGTCACATTGCCCAGTTTCCAATCTGTCGGGACCTCCCCGCTCAGCCAGGACTGCTGGTAAATGACGGAAACTGGCTTGGCGAGCACCCCAGCCAGCTCCTTCAGCACCCTCAGGTGTATCCCATCCGGTCCCATAGACTTGTGTGTGTCTATGTGATGCAGTAGGTCACTGACTGTCTCCTGGATTGCGGGGGAGTCGTTCTCCCAGTCTCTGTCCTCTGGCTGAGGAGGCTGGATTCCCTCAATACAACTAGTCTTGCTATTAAAGACTGAGGCAAAGAACACATTAAAGACCTCAGCCTTCTCCTCATCACATGTTACCATGTTTCCTCCTGCATCTAGCAGGGGATGGAGACTCTCCCTGGTCTTTCTTTTGCTACTGACGTACTTATAGAAGCATTTCTTGTTATTCTTGATTGCTGAAGCCAGGGTAATTTCCAGCTGGGCTTTAGACCTCCTGATTTCTGCCCTGCATAGCCTCACAGCCTCTTTGTAATCACTGTGAGTGGCTAGTCCCTTCTTCCAAAGGCTGTAAACTCTCCTTTTCTCCCTGAGTTGCAGCCAAAGCTCCCTGTTCAGCCAGGGTGGTCTTCTCTGTTGCCAGCTTCTCTTACAGCACCTGGGGACCGCCTGCTCCTGAGCCATTAACGCTTCCTTCTTAAAGAGTGCCCAGCCTTCCTGGACCCCTATACCCTTCAGGATCGTCTCCCAAGGGATCCTTTCAAGCAGGTGCCTAAACAAGACAAAGTCAGCCCTTTAGAAGTCCAGGGTGTCAGTTCTGCTTAGCCCTCTCCTGGCCTCTCTAAGAATAGAGAACTCTTATTATTTCGTGATCACTGTGCCCTAGTCGGCCTCCGACCGCCACATCATCCACCAGTCCTTCTCTGTTGACAAAGAAGAGATCCAGCAGGGCACCTTCTCTGGTTGGTTCTCTCACCAGCTGTGTTAGGAAGTTGTCTCCCACACATTCCAGGAATCTCTGGAACTGGTCCCGCTCTGCTGTGTTGTATTTCCAGCAGATGTCTGGGAAGTTGAAGTCTCCCACAAGAACAAGGGCAAGTGATCATGAGATTTCTCCTAAACACCTATAGAATATTTCATCCACCTCTCTGTCGGGGGTGGGTGGCCTATAGTAGACTCCTACTACATGTGCCCTGTTGGCCTTCCCCCTGATTCTAACACAAAGACACTCCACCCTGTCTTCACTACACTTGTGTTCAAGGCAATCATAACAGTCCCTAACATACAGCGCCACCCCACCGCCTCTCCTTCCTTGTCTGTCCCTCCTAAAGAGCTTGTAGCCATCAACAGGCGCACTCCAGTCATGGGAGACATCCCACCATGTTTCTGTAATAGCCACGACATCATAATTTTTCTGTTTCATCATGGCTTCAAGCTCCTCCTGTTTGTTACCCATGCTGTGTGCATTGGTATACATGCACTTCAGATGGGCTGATGTTTTCCCCCTTCCCCCTTCAAATCTAGTTTAAAGCTCTGTCAATGAGCCCAGCTAACTCCTGTCCCATGATCCTCTTCCCCCTCTGGGACAGGTGCATTCCATCTAATGCCAAAAGGTCTGGTGCCCTGTATGCCAATCCATGATTGAAAAATCCAAAGCCCTGACGGTAACACCAGTCTTGGAGCCACAAGTTCATCTGCTGAGTTCTCCGGTATTCTTCTTCATCCATCCTCCGAACTGAAGGGATGGAGGAGAACACAATTTGTGCCCCCGACCCCTTAATCAGTTTCTCCAAGGCCCTGAAATCTCTCTTCATCACTTTAGAACTTCTCCTGGTAATGTCGTCACTACCTACCTGAAAAACCAGGAGAGGGTAGTAGTCCTTGGGTCTCACTAGAGCAGGGAGTTTTGCCTTGAGGTCCTTGACCCAGGCCGCAGGCAGGCAGCAGACTTCCCTATGAAGCGGGTCTGGTCTGCATATGGGGCCTTCGACACCCCTCAGAATAGAGACACCCACTACAATGACTCTTCTGGGGTTCTTTTTAGAACTGGTTTTAATACCTGGTCTAGAATGACCCAACCTTGGTGGACCTTGGTCTTCCTCCTTGTTTGTCTCATTCTCTTCCTCCTTCTCTTCTGTCCTGGTTTTGACCAGGATGGAGTTAATTTTCATTGCAGTATTTCATACCATGTGATGTCATGCCCAGGTGGGCGGGCTCTCTCTCTCCCTCTCTCATGCACGCCGTCTGCTCGCGGGGGGTGGGGGGCGGTCGCCGCACTCGGTAAGCCGCTGCTGCATTTTACCTGTTTCTTTTTGGACTCACTATTGTTACTGTTGTTCTCTTGTTATATTTAGTAAATTCTCTCTTTTTATTCAACCCATGAATTCTCTTCTTTTGTCCCTCCCCTATCTTACCAGAGAGGGGAGGGGGAGGTGAACAGCCAGCCACGTGACATCTGGCTGCCGGCTGAGTTCAAACCTCCAGAGTTTTTAGTGCCCAACGTGGGACACCAAGGCTTTTCTTTTTGTTTGAGATAATAACAAAACAGGTAAAATGTGGATTGCTTGGCTCCTTAAGATCTTATCACCTCATTTGCAATACGTGTTTCCCATGCTGTTGCTCACCTTCCGTGAGAGGTGGGTTAAGGTTTCGTTTCTGTTGTACTATGTGATGCTCATCTATGATAGCGTGCAGTCATCGGTCCTGGGGCTATTTACAGTTGTGTTTGAAAAATTTGGGGAGTTCAAATATCTTTGGAATGTTGACAAAAACATGTTTGCTGTGATGTTCGGAGCTAGTGTTGTCCTGCATGTGGTTCATGTTTTGTTTATGGTTAAGTTACTATTTAAGATTAACCAAGTAACAGAAACTGCAGCCACTACAAACTCGAGGACGGGCGCTGCAGCTGAACCAGAGAAACAACCCACAACAGTGTCAGTTGTTCCCATACAGAAGAAGAAATACACAAAAAAATCCCCTCGCAGTGTACAGGGTGATGATGAACCAGGCCCATCACGAGAGCAGGAGGAGGCCGAGCCAGTGATAGTCACCCAATCCTTATCCTTGAGTGAGTTGCAAGACATAAGAAAAGATTACAGCCGCCAGCCACCTGAGCAACTTGTTACCTGGCTGCTTCGGTGCTGGGATAGCGGGGCCAGTGGCATGGAACTAGAGGGCAGGGAGGCGAGGCAGATGGGATCCCTGTGTAGGGAAGGGGGCATTGACAAAGCCAGTGGAAAGGAGACACAAAATCTTAGTCTCTGGAAGCGACTTCTGTCAAATGTGAGGGAGAGGTATTCCTTCAAGGACAACTTGTCATGTCGACCAAGGAGGTGGACCACTATGGAAAGAGGCATTCAATCCTTGAGGGAGCTAGCTGTGCAGGAGGCAGTTTACGATGACCCAGATAATGCACGGCTACCCACAGATCCAGATGAAGTCTGATGCACCCGGCCCATTTGGAGGACTTTTGCACGGAGCACACCCTCATCATATGCCAGTGCATTAGCACTAATGGACTGGACAGACGAAGAGGCACCAACAGTGAATGAACTGGCTCACTGACTACAACAATATGATGAAAGTGTCTCTTCCCCCATCATCGCAGCTGTGAACAAATTATTGCAAGATGTCCAGCAACTTAAGGAGAACATGTCCTACTCCCCACCTGCACAGACCAGAATCTCAGCTATTAGGAGCAATTGTTTCTCTACTCGAGAGCACCGGTGCACACCATGGGGGAAGCTGTGGCATTGCCTGCATGACCATGGAGAAGACATGAAGAAATGCAATGGAAAACCTACCTACCTCCTAGAAAAGTGGGTGTGTGAGCTGGAAGGAAGAACAAGTACAGAACGTGGTCCTTTCAGGAGAAATGCTGCTCCGGTTTCCAGTAATCAAGTGCCCAAACAGAGCATAAAGGTCAACTTTGCTCACAATCCTATGAGAAGAGCTTCTGACTTGTCTTCACAAGAAGTGAGTGATCAAGATGAGGCTGAAACCCGTGCACACCACACTAACCCATTTGTCGTTAGCAGGTATTATGACCAACATTAGAGGGGCCCTGCCTCCAGCCAGGCGGAGGACAGGGACAACCGAGTTTACCGGACTGTGTGGATTCGATGGCCTGGCACGTCTGACCCCCAGCAGTACAAGGCTCTAGTGGACACTGGTGTGCAATGCACCCTAATGTCATCAAATTTTAAAGGAGCAGAACCCGTTTGTATTTCAGGAGTGACAGGGGTGTCTCAACAGCTGACTGTATTGGAGGCTGAGGTGAGCCTAAGTGGGAAAGAGTGGGAAAAACACCCCATTGTGACTGGCCCAGACGCTCCATGTATTCTTGGCATAGATTATCTCAGAAGAGGGTATTTTAAGGACCCAAAAGAGTATCGGTGGGCTTTTGGTATAGCTGCCTTGGGAACAGAAGGAATTAAACAGCTGTCTGTGTTACCTGGTCTATTAGAGGATCCTTCTGTTGTGGGATTGCTGAGGGTTGAAGAACAACGGGTGCCAACTGCCACTACAACCGTGCACCGATGGCAATACCACACCAATCAAGATGTTGTAATCCCTATCCATAAACCGATTCGTCAGCTAGAGAGCCAAGGAGTCATCAGCAAGACGTGCTCCCCTTTTAACAGCCCCATATGGCCAGTGCGAAAGTCTAATGGAGAGTGGAGATTGACAGTGGACTATCGTGGCCTGAATGAAGTCATGCTACCACTGAGTGCTGCTGTGCCAGACATGTTGGAACTGCAACATGAACTAGTCGAAGGTGGCCAAGTGGTACACCACGACTGATATTGCCAATGCATTTTTCTCCATCCCTCTGGCAGCAGAGTGCACGCCACAGTTTGCTTTTACCTGGAGGGGTGTCCAATACACTTGGAATCGACTGCCCCAGGGGTGGAAACACAGCCCCACCATCTGCCATGGACTGATCCAGACTGCACTGGAACAAGGAGAAGGCCCAGAACATTTACAGTACATTGATGTCATCATTATATGGGGTAATACAGCAGAAGAAGTTTTTGAGAAAGGGGAGAAAATTATCCAAGTCCTTCTGAGAGCCGGTTTTGCCATAAAGCGTAGTAAAGTCAAGGGACCTGCACAAGAGATCCAGTTTTTAGGAGTAAAATGGCAAGATGGACGCCGTCAGATTCCAATGGAGGTGATTAATAAAATAACAGTTATGTCCCCACCAATAACAGAAAGGAAACACAAGCTTTCTTGGGTGTTGTGGGTTTCTGGAGACTGCACATTCCAAATTACAGTCAGATTGTCAGCCCTCTCTATCAAGTGACTCAGAAAAAGAATGATTTTGTATGGGGCCTGGAGCAGCGACAGGCTTTTGAGCAAATTAAGCAGGAAATAGTTCATGCAGTAGCCCTCGGGCCAGCTCGGACAGGGCAAGATGTTAAAAATGTGCTCTACACCACAGCCAGGAAGAATGGCCCTACCTGGAGTCTCTGGCAGAGAGCATGAGGGGACACTCAGGGTCAACCCCTGGGGTTTTGGAGTTGGGGATACAGAGGATCCAAGGCCCGTTATACTCCAACTGAAAAGGAGATACTGGCAGCATGTGAAGGGGTCTGAGCTGCTTCAGAGGTGATCGGGACTGAAGCACAGCTCCTCCTGGCGCCCCGACTGCCAGTGCTGGGCTGGATGTTCAAAGGGAGGGTCCCCTCTATACACTGTGCAACTGATGCCACGTGGAGTAAATGGGTCGCATTAATCACACAATGGGCTCAAATAGGGAGCCCCAGCCATCCGGGAATCTTGGAAGTGATCACAAACTGGCCAGAAGGCAAAGATTTTGGAATGGTGCCAGAGGAAGAGGTAGCACATGCTGAAGAGGCCCCACCATATACTGAGCTACCAGATAATGAGAAGCAATATGCCCTGTTTACTGATGGATCCTGTCGCATTGTGGGAAAACATCGAAGGTGGAAGGCAGCTGTATGGAGCCCCACACGACGGGTTTCTGAAGCTGCTGAAGGAGAAGGTGAATCGAGTCAGTTCGCAGAGGTGAAAGCCGTCCAGCTGGCCTTGGATATCGCTGAGCGAGAAAAGTGGCCGGTGCTCTACCTCTGTACAGACTCATGGATGGTGGCAAATGTGCTGTGGGGGTGGTTACAGCAGCAGAAACAGAGCAACTGGCAGTGCAGAGGCAAACCCGTCTGGGCTGCTGAATGATGGCGAGATATTGCTGCTGGGGTAGAGAACCTGGCTGTGAAAGTACCTCATGTAGATGCTCATGTACCCAAGAGCCGGGCCACTGAAGAACATCAGAACAACCAACAGGTGGATCAGGCTGCCAAGATCAAGGTGTCTCAAGTAGATCTGGACTGGCAACATAAGGGTGAATAATTTATGGCTCGCTGGGCCCATGACTCCTCAGGCCATCAGGGAAGAGATGCAACATATTGATGGGCTCATGACCGAGTGGTGGACTTAACCATGGACACCATTGCACAGGTGATCCATGAATGTGAGACATGTGCTGCGATCAAGCAACCAAATGGTTAAAGCCCCTTTGGTATGGAGGACGATGGTCAAAATATAAATATGGGGAGGCCTGGCAGATTGATTATATCACGCTCCCACAAACTCGGCATGGCAAACACTACGTGCTTACAATGGTGGAAGCAGCCACTGGTTGGTTGGACACTCATGCCGTGTCCCATGCCACTGCCCGGAACACCATTTTAGGCCTTGAGGAGAAAGTCTTATGGTGGCATGGCACGCCAGAAAGAATTGAGTCAGATAATGGGACACATTTCCGAAACAACCTCATAGACGCCTGGGCCAAAGAACATGGCACTGAGTGGATATATCACATTCCCTACCATGCACCAGCCTCTGGGAAAATTGAGTGATACAATGGATTGCTGAAAACTACACTGAGAGCAATGGGGGGTGGAACTTTCAAACACTGGGACGTGCATTTAGCAAAAGCCACCTGGTTAGTCAACACCAGAGGATCTGCCAAGCAGGCTGGCCCTGCTCAATCAAACCTCCTACATACCGCGGATGGGGATAAAGCCCCCGCAGTGCACATTAGGAATGTGTTGGGGAAGGCCGTCTGGGTTACTCCTGCATCGGGTAAAGGTAAACCCATGCGTGGGATTACTTTTGCCCAAGGACCTGGGTGCACTTGGTGGGTAACGCAGAAGGATGGAGAGGTCCAATGTGTGCCTCAGGGAGATTTGATTTTAGGTGAGAATAGACAGTGAACCGGGCTGTCAAATAACCCTGTTATTGCAACTGGTGCCTTGCAACATCCCCGTGCCACATCCAAAGCCTCCTGCTCTACCGACTGAGCCAACTCCACCTCATCCCTCAGCCTTATAGACTGTCATGAGAGATGGAACCTGAAGTTATGGACTAAATGAACTCAGCAAACATTGTGGAAGGGAATGATATCTGTGAGACCTGGGAAAGAAGGGGGTGGTGATTCCTTAAGATGTATTTGGAAACCTGAGCATAACGTCAATGGTATGGAATAAGGAGTGGAGACTGTACTGGTTTCGACCAGGATGGATTTAATTTTCATTGCAGTATTTCATACCATGTGATGTCATGCCCAGGTGGGCGGGCTCTCTCTCTCTCTCCCTCTCATGCACACCGTCTGCTCGTCGGGCCGTGTTGTTGCGGGGGGGGGGGGGGTGGGGGCAGGGGCGGTCGCCACGCTCGGTAAGCCACTGTTGCATTTTACCCGTTTCTTTTTGGACTCACTATTGTTACTGTTGTTCTCTTGTTATATTTAGTAAATTCTTTTTATTCAACCCATGAATTCTCTTCTTTTGTCCCTCCCCTATCTTATCAGAGGGGGGAGGGGGAGGTGAACAGCTGGCCACGTGGCGTCTGGCTGCCGGCTCCACATCTTCTTCATTCAAAAGTTCCAGGGCACCAAATCTATTGTGAAGAGACACCATGGAGGGTGAGGGAGGTCAGGACAGGATTTTTCTGCCTCCCTGAGCGGGGACCTGTTTCCAGCCTCCCCCATCTCTTACGTCCCCTCCTTCTCTGCCTGGTGGCAAGAGGATGAGGGATTACCTGCCTTGTTTGGAGCCTCCATTTGCTCCCATTGCATTGGGGTGCCAGGGTGTTACTCCACCGATCAATTTCCATTTCACACTCCCTAATACTTCTTAATCTCTTGACCTCTGCTCTGAGCTCCGCCACCAGGCTGAGCAGGTCATCCACTTGATCCCAGCGCACACAGGTGTTGTCACTGCTGCTCAGGCACTCCCTGCAGCCCAGGAACTGGACTGCTGCATGTTTGCGTGGCAGCTCCATCTGCTGCATCTTTGCCGGCATCTCTCCAGGGGTGCCCAGCTCCAGGTGGAAGGCGTGCCCACGGGCGGGCACGAGCAGGCAGTAGACAGCGTCGTCCTCACAGGGACTCCAACCTTCAAAGGTGCTGCCCACCCCGATCGGTGGCTGCTCCTCCTCCCGCTCCGTGTCCCTGCTGGAGCTCTCCTCTTTGCCACTGCTGTCCACCTCAGGGCTCCTTTTCCTGAGCCACCAGCAGAGACCGAGGAGCAGGGCCAGGAGTCCAGCAGTGGCCCAGAACTGCCACTGCTGCCAGGCAGCAAAGAGCAGGGCTGGCCAGCCAAAGCCGCTCTGCTCGGGGCTCCTCTGCTCCGGCTCCTTCACCTCCTGCAGCAGCTGCGTCATCTCCTGGCTCGGCTATGCTGCACGCTGCTGCATGTCCTCACCCACGGCCTCATCCACCTTGTCACCAACCAGCTGCGTGTGCTGGATGATGCTTCTCAGCAACAGGACGAGTAATGTTATGACAGCCATGGCCTGCAGGAGGCAGGGGAGAAGGGTTTCAGTGGGGCTGGCAGGCAGGGAGCCGGTGGCGGGGGGAGAGGGGAGGGCAGCCGTAGGGCACTGGGGGCAGGTAGGAGAGGGGGCGAGGCAGCTGCGAGGCAGCAAGGCCTGTGCCCAGCCTTGACGGGGGCGTCACAGGGCCCTGCCAAAGGCGCTTCCGCAAGCAGCTGGGCCCTGCGGAGGGGGCTGCGTTTCTACCCTGTCCCTTGCCCAGCCCAGCCTCCCTCCCGACGCGTGTGCACTCACCGTTGGCCCAGGGCGCACTGGGGCGGCGCTGCCTCTTCTAACCGTCCCCACCGTGGCTCAGCTGTTGTGATGTCAGAGTGGCCAGAGCACATCACAGCCACGCCCTCTGCATAGCCCCGGCCTTCAGCCCCAGCCCGCTTCCCCAGGCGGCCAAAGACCCCACACCCACAAAGTACAGACCCACCCCGCAGACGGCGCTGCTGGGGGCTCCTTTACAAAGCCCTTAGCAAGTGTACGCTCAGGTGACGTGACCCGGGGATGCTTCGCTCCTTGAGATCCCATCCCGGGAGATGGAGTCGGCTCCCTTGGTGCTGGCCTCTGAGCTGGTGGTTGTGGGTGTCTCTGGTGCCTTCATGACACTGATGGGTGTGGGTGGTGCGTATCCTGGGGGTGGGAGAGATGCCCTTGCTATCCCCCCAGGAAAGAGCAAAGGGCAGGAAAAGCGGGGAAAGAGCAACACACTCCACAGCCAAGCTCTGCAGTGATACCGACCTCCCTTGTTTCTCTGCTGGCCCTCCTAAGAAACCACATCTTTGAGGGAAAGGCTCCTATGCTTAGCCCAACCTCCAGCACCAGTATTCTACTTCAGAAGTTCAGAGCCATGCTGGAATAGACCGAGTGTTTTTCACCAGCGTTTTGTGATAAAGAACGTAGTTTCCTCAGAAATACGCTTCACTTAGAGGAAAAAGGGATTTTGTTGCATCATTAAAATACTTATGAAAATCCAAATAAATGTTTCATTTTGGGTGGAAAAGAACTCAATCTGGGTTTTCCAGTGCTGCTGTAGTGTTAGGTAGCGTGGGACATTCGTGAGGGAGAACTAACACTTCCACAGGCCTTGTGAGGGGTCTGACAGATGTAGTCACTCATGTCACCCCAAAGTTAAGTGTTTCGGTACTATTCAAACAAATTCAATTAGAATTTTTCATTTTGAGATGAACACGCAGTATCAATGTTAATCAGATGTTGACATCCTACTGAAATTAAGCAGGAAATACACTGGCCTTAAAAGTTTGATCAACATAACTGAAATGTGCTGTGCTCAGCAGCACCCAGCCACTCGCTCACTCCCCCCTGGTCGGGGGCGGGGGGGGGGTGGGGGGAAGGAGAATTGTAAGGGTAAAAGTGTGAAAACTCGTGGGATGAGACAGAGACAGTTTAATAGGTACATCAAAAGCTGCTTGCACAAGCAAAACGAAATGAGTTCCTTCACCACTCCCTGTCGGCAGGCAGCCATCTCCAGGAGAGCAGGGCTCCATCACACGTAACGGTGACTTGGGAAGACAAACGCCGTGACTCTGAACGTCCCCTCCTTCCTCCTCCTTTCCCAGCTTTCATTGCTGATCATGACGTCATACGGTATGGAATATCCCTCTGATTAGTTGGGGTCAGCTGTTCTGGCTGGGTCCCCTCCCAAATTCTTGACCACTCCAGCCTGCTCCCTGGCTGGGCAGCATGGGACACAGGGAAGGCCTGGCCGCTGTGCAAGCACCGCTCGGCAACAGCTACGGCATCGGAGTGTTATCCACGCTGGTTTGGTCACAAATCCAAAAGACAGCGCCATACAAGCTACTGTGAAGGAAATTAACTATCCCAGCCAAACCAGTACACTCTGTTAGCACGGTTCCATTTTGAGTAAAAAAGAATCAGGTGAAGTCTTGTGTCCTATTTCTCTATGTGTATCTTAACTTTATAAGCTGGGCAGAGGTTATAAAGTTAAGCAGAGGCAGACGATGGGCAGAGGCAGCGCTGGCTGTGAAGGCGATGGCGAGGGCTGGCAGC
This sequence comes from Strix uralensis, assembly GCF_047716275.1. Taxonomy (NCBI): domain Eukaryota; kingdom Metazoa; phylum Chordata; class Aves; order Strigiformes; family Strigidae; genus Strix; species Strix uralensis. The sequence continues at coordinate 576,911 of NC_134008.1, forward strand.
TGGGCTGGCACTGGACAGTAACTGGGCTGCCTGCTGACAGAAGGGCAGCAGGATGCGAGCTCAAAGCTTTATACAAAAAGTTATTTAGTGATTGTTTCCTCCAGTAGGTACCATTAAAGCATCTTGGCAGGACCCTGCCCTGCAGGTCCAAACAGGGCTTCTCTCTCCTGGCCAGCTTTGCCTTGAAGAAACCTGCAGTAACGACATCCCCAGAGCTCTCGGGGCCTGAGAAGATTCACTCTGCCAAGGGCAGCTCTGAGTAGCCCCAGAGATCCAGAGCAGAGGGAAGAACAGTCCCAGGGTGCAGGGCTGAGGCAGACGGGGGCTTCTCTTCAGGGCAGCTCCTCTTCACCCGACAGACTGTCACCCTCCTCCTGCAGGTCAAAGCTCCGGGAAGGAGCAGGACAAAGAGCTGCTGAGAAGTACGAAAGCAACAGCTGCACTCTGCTGTGGGTCTGTCAGATTGGGTCTGGGGCAGCGTGGGCTCTTCAGAGGGTCCCCACCTCAGCCCTTCCACCCCAGACACCAGCAGCACACAAACCCCGTGGGTCACCAGCACAAGGCCAAGCTTCCCACGCCTGCAGAGTTTTATCCTCTGCCCCAGACTCTGCTTTCCCGAGGGAAAAAAGAGCAGAGCTGCGAATGACCCCGGAGCAGCGCAGGAAGTGGAGCCTTTCTTACCTCCAGTTCTCCCGCGACCTGGCCCAGGAAATCTGAATTCTGTGGGTGAGCAGCTGCTGGTTCGATGCGTCACTGAAGAGCTGATGGGAAGGAGAACGCTTGTCACTCTAAGCAGGGGGCACTGGGTGTCTGTAACACACGGAAACTGTTCCCACACCACAAGAAAAACCCCCAAACCTCTGCAACTCCCTGCAGCGACCGCCCCTCCCATGCAGCCCAAGAGCTGCCCCAGCCCATCTCCTGCTCTGTGCCTGCAGCAGCCTCCGTGTCCCTGGGCTGCACAGGGCTCTCAGGGGTGGTGACCCCAAGAGCTGGGTTCTACCTTCACTGCACTGGTGCCACCTGCATTTCTGTAGGTCCTACCCAAACCCCTCTGTGTGCCCCAACCCCACACATTTCTGTAGGTCCTACAAAAACCCCCCATATACTCCACCCCCTCACATTCCTGTAGGTCCTACCAAAACTCCCCTATACTCCCCATCTCTAAACATTCCTCTAGGTCCAATCCAAACACCCCTGTGTCCCCCACCCCCCCACATTCCTGTAGGTCCTCCCCAAACCCGTCTGTCCCCCCACACCTTGAGGACGAGTCAGGTGGAGATGGTGACAAGGAGGGGCAGGACCTAGTAGGGGTTGACTTGCGGAAAACAGACTCTACAACTCGAATAGAGTTATACAGAAGGTATGTTTACTCCGGCCGGGGTGCAAGGAGATTTCTCCACAAAGCTTGCACCCCAACAGCACATTTTACCAAAAACTTACAGAGTGTGGATATACATATTCATTGATTACATAACACAAACATACATATGCATGAGTAAGGCTGGATTAGCTCTAGAGGCTGGTGTCAGCAGTTTATGTTCTCTCTGCACCTGTGCATTGCCTCCTGGGGGGCGTCTCCAGGGGTCTGTTGGAGGAAGGCTCACAGTCCTCCTCACCTTGTACTTTTCCCCAGAGCATGCGCAGGTTCTCTCCGCCAATTTCTTGAATAACAAGAGTGTTTTCAGCTGGTTTACTCATTCTATCTTACCTAAGAGAACCAATGGAACTTCTACCATCTGTACATGGTTATCTTTACTCATTACCAAGACCCAACTAGTCAGAGCACATCTTTTTCCCAAGGACAAAAACATGATATTTTGCTGAACACTGCAGTTCTTGGTAGATTTTCACAGTAAACTGCTTTGTTTTGACGGACACAGTAGTCCTTGGTAAAATGCCACAGAACAGTCTGGGCAAGCAGGATTCTTACAAATATTCAAAAATACTATAAGGAATACTGTAAGTTGCTATAAGTAAATAAGTTGCTAAGCAGTTTGCTATAAGTAAATAAGTCTCAAAACAAGTGATCATTTCTCTGTATCACAGCCCCGCCGGCCCCGCGCGGTCCCTCCAGCAGCGCCGCACCGAGGCCCCGCGGCAGCCCCGCGCAGCGCCGAGCGCTTTAGTGCGGACACCGAGCCGCGGCGAGCGGAGCGCGCAGCTGGCAGCGGCCTCTGCGGGAACGGAGCCGCGGCCCGGGCAGCGCTGCCCGCGGCCCTGACCCAGCGCGGCGGTGGCGGCACGTCCCCAGCGCGCAGCCGCGGGCGGGCGCTGCCCGGAGCGGCCCCGAGGGCGGGCGCGGGCCCCGCTCAGATGGGCCCCCTCGGCGCGGAGCCCGGCGCCGGCCCCGAGCATCGCTCCGCGCCCCCCCGCGCCCGCACCAGCCGCTCCCCCCCAGCGGGCGCGAGCGCAGCCTGACCGTGGGACAGGAGGTGCCGGGGGAGCCCCGGAGCGGTCCGGGCTGTCCCTGTCTGCCGCCAGCTCGGGCGGTGCCGGCTCCTTCCGCGCGGGCGCCGGCTCCCTCCGCGCGTCCTTCCGCACCCCGCGGCCGGCAGCTGCCCCGCCCCGAGCCCCCCCCCGCGCCGGCCGCCCCTCCCGCGGGCGTGTGTGTCCGCGTGTCGGGGGCGGGAGCACGCGCGGTCCGGGTGTGCGTGCGCGGGTGTGACACTGTCGGGGGGGTCGCTGGGTGTCGTGTGGAACTGTGCCTGCGCGTGGGGGGGCTGTGGGAGCGCGGACGGGGGCTGCGGCGGGTGAGAAAGTGCGTGTGTGACGGCGCGAGTGGGGTGCGGGGCCGTGTGGGGTCTGTGGGGGTGTCGGCATCGGGGTTCGGGTGTTGCCGCGCCCACGGGAGCGCGCACGGGGGTCGCGTCCCTGTGCCTGCGTGTGCGTGCGTGTCTCAGTGTGCGCCTGCGCGGGTGCGTGCGCACACGCTGTCACTGCGCGGGGCTCTGCGCCCGCCCGGCCCCGGTGCCCGTGTGCCCCCGCCCCTGCGCGCCTGTGCCGCTGCGCCTGTGGCGGGGGGTGGCGGCTGCGTCTCCCGGGGCCGGTCGCGCGTGGCCGTGGCCGTGTCTCGGCTCCGGGCGGGGCCGGGACTCCGCGGGCGGGGGCGCGTCCGCCCACGGTCCCCGCGCCGCTGCCGCCGGGCGCTCTCCAGGGTGCTGAAGCGGCGCTGCCCGCTCTGCCCGTCCCTGCCCGTGCTGCCCATCCCTGCCCGCTCTGCCCTAATTGATTGATTTTAATTAGAACTTAGCTGTAAGTACACACATCCTACAGGTGATATTTATCCAGGATTTCCCCCCGACAGACAATTTCGCAGCCCGGTTTGATTTGGAGAGTAAACAGAAGATGCTTCACTCACCTTCAGCCGTGAAAACTTCATTTGTGGGACCTCAAGAGCAAACACTCTAACACAGAACACAGCGCATTGTGCTCAGTCACGATGTGAAATTCCTTCTTAGTACTTACACTAACACTACTAACTGAGTGTTTATCTCATGACAGAGTTGCTGCAGTAACATCTGTAAATCGCCTGCTACAGTTCATCTCCAGTTCCTGAGCCATCCCTACCCTGCATCTCTGCCGTGCTGCCTGTCTCCATCCCTGCCCCCGCTGAGACGGCAGGTGAGGGTCATCGCTTGTGGGAGACATCGGCCTGTCAGCCCTGCACAGCCCCCAAGAAGTGGCGAGGATTTGATGAGAAACAGGCCTGGGGAGAAAGATCAGAAACTGCCGAGTTGTGCCGAGTTGGTGGGGAAAAACAACGGCCAGCTGCAACCCTGAGCTGTGGGAAAGTGCTGAGCTGTGAGAAGTTACCGCCACGTGAACAGCGCATGAACGAGAAGGTGATTGGTCTGCACAGCGCGTGTTAGAGGGGTCTGATGCTGATAGGAGAAAAGATTGATAACTGTCTAATTGCTGATTTGCTAATTATATGAAGTAAGAGCTTTACCGACAGCCTCTGAGAGCATATGTATGTACCATTGTAACAACAAACTCTCTCTTTCCTTCTGCACTTCATTGAAGAGTCCGTGCCTCAGTTGCCACACATGGTGCCCCGTGTAGCGGGCGATAAGTGTGACCAGCTTGGATCAATGCGGTGGCAAACCCCTCAGAACTTAAGAGCTGCTGGAAGGAAGTAGGAGCCGGCATCAATCACCATTGCAGGGTGAGCAAGGTGAGCTGTGGGGAACGATGGGGAGTTTAATATGCTCGGAAGAAAATTCAGTGTTTTCACTGATGGAAAGACTGTTAGTTAAAAATAAGGGCCATATTAACCCGCATGTCTTGAAGAGACTTTAACAGTGGGTAGCAGCAGAAGCACTGGTGGTTAAGGCGGTCACTATATTCACTGTTCCGGTAGGGGATGGAGCAGCAGTAAGACTGTGAGAGTGCGCAGCGCGAGGGAATCAGGTTGTGGCAGAACTCTTACCGACACGGAGAACTCTTTCTGAGATAATAAAAAGACGAAATAATGAACGTGGCCAGGCTGTTAACACAGAGGATGAGGACACAGAGGGTGAGGACGCATATTTTGAGCCCCGGCAGCAAGATTTATATGCTGGGTCTCTAGACTGTGATAATCTTTTAGACACTGACACTGTAAATCCTAAAAGAGACCCTGGCCTGTGTCCTCCCTTAGCTGGGGGTGATCCGTGGGTAAAAGTGAGGCAAGAAGCCTTGGTGCAAGGGGATATGGACATGGCGAGAAAGATTGTTGCTCCTGTAATCTATGAGCCAGGACGTCAGCCATGTTGGGCAGGACTGCAATTTTCTGTTATTAAAGAACGATAGAAAAGCGTTAATGAGGACGGGCCTCAAAACTCACAACAGGTGTACTGGAGGCAATCGCTCACGGGTATCAGTTGGTCCCCTGGGATTGGCCGGCACTTTTAAAAACGGTACTAACGCCGGCACAGTGTTCTATCTGGAAACCAACTGCGTGGGTCTCTGTACTCAGCATTCGTGCCCCCCCACCTGCAAGCACGGGGTTGGCGGTGGTGGCTCTGGGCCTCCCCGAGCCCCCCCACCACGGGGCGACCGCCTGCAGTCGAGCCCGGCACCGCGCCCCTGGCATCCGTCCGTCCGTCCCGCCTCCCCCAAACACTAAAAGCAGCAGTTTTTACAGAAGGTGCTGACACTGGGATGCGGCGTCCCTTGTCTGCCACCACCACATAATCAGTAAGCAATGGCTTTCTATATTCTTAATGGTGTTTTGATATTTGTAGTATTTGTCATTTTATGTTGTGTGAGTAATAAGTGTAAGGGCCCCTTTGTGTGGGTGTGTGACTGTTCTGCAGGTGTGAGACGCAGCCCAGCTGCGGAGTGCGGAGTTCTCTGACCCGCAGTTCCGTTATCCCACGAGGGAAGCGGCCGGGGAGGAACGAAGCGCAGGGCAGACTCTGTACCAGTGGGGGGTAGTGCAGGACGAGGGAACATTCCTTAGTACAGAGTGTCCTAGTGCCCACCCGCTGGGTCACTGGTGCTGCCTGTTTGTTCGGGCTCAGTGTTTGAAGAGTCACAGGTGAAATATCTCCTCTAGCAGGAGGCAGTTAATTCTGTGTTCATTGTTGTCTTGAATTTAGGTGCATACTCTGTGGGGAGAGTGCACCCTTGTACCATCTGCCTGCGGGGGTATTGTCAGCTTAATCGGGTAGCGTGTTAAGGTAAAGTAGATGAGATGGGAAGCAGCCGGAGTGGGGGAATAGTCAAAAAGAGTCCCCTCGGCTGTATGTTAAAACACTGGAAGAAGATAGGGGGAGCTCCAGGCGCAAGTGTGAACAAAAAGACACTAATAACATATTGCAACCAGTGGTGGTTTATAATAATTTAGTCGATACTGATCAGGCGTGGACCTGGCAGCCTCCGAGTCAGTAACATCATTAGATACCACGGTATCCTTGATACCAACAGGAGTATATAGACTGTTGGGAAATGGAAAAAGTGCATTATTACTGGGAAGATCATCTACAACCTTACAGGGGTTGTTCATTTTACCAGGGGTCATAGATGCCGATTATGAAGGGAAAATCAAAATTATGGCCTGGACCCCTGGACCCCTGTGTTCAGTAACAAAAGGGTCAAAAATTGCTCAGCTTGTTTATTTTACTGCGGCTCCCCCTAATAGTATGCCGAGAAGCCGGGGTGACTCAGGATTTGGATCAGCACGTACTCCTCAAATATTTTGGGCTCAGACAGTGACACACGGTCAACCTCTGATAAAATGTGCCCTCACCAAAGCAGAAGAATCTGTTGCACTGACAGGCATTTTAGATACTGGTGCGGATGTGACTGTAATATCTGTGAGCAGATTGGCCGTTAGCTCGGGTAACTTGAGTGCTTTCAGGGTTGGTGGTCATGCTGTAATGTTTCAAAGCAAAGATCTCATTCATGTAAGGGGCCCAGAAAACCGGGTAGCAAATATTTGTCCTTTTATATTAGAAACCCCTATTACATCATGGGGTCGTGACTGTATGGCTCGATGGGGAACTCAAATTGGATCAAATTTGTCTTAATCGCCACTGCAGCACAACCCACCCCTAAACCCACCCTGAAACTGACCTGGAAAACAGAATCACTTGTGTGGGTGGGTCAGTGGCCCTTGCCAGTGGAACAGTTGTGCCACCTTAATGATTTAGTTCAGGAACAGTTAAGTGCAGGACATCTCGTACCTACCACCAGTCCTTAGAACTCCTCGGTGTTTGTTATTTTAAAGAAAAGTGGTAAATGGTGACTTTTACATGATCTCCGACACATTAATGATGCCATGGAGGGTATGGGTACGTTACAGTCAGGAATGCCCTCCCCAACAACGATTCCCCGAAACTGGCATCTTGTAATAATTGATCAGAAGGATTAATTTTTTTTTTCCATTCCCTTGCATCCGGATGATGCACCTAAATTTGCCTTTTCTGTTCCCAGTATTAATGTTAGTGAACCTGCAAGATGGTACCACTGGGCTGTTTTGCCACAAGGCATGAAAAACAGCCCCACGATGTGTCAGTGGTTTGTTGCAAAGGCTTTGAGCCCTGTTAGAACGCAGGTCCCCCAGGCTGTTATATATCATTATATGGATGACATCCTCATAGCAGCAGAAACACAGGAGATCATGGAAAAGCCTCTTGCTTTAACCAAAGACTCAGTATCTCAAATGGGGTGACAAATAGCACCTGAAAACGTACAGAGATCATCACCATGGCAGTACCTGGGGTGGAGAATTTGTGAACAGACCACTGTTCCGCAACAGGTTAAACTTAAAACTGATGTTAAGACTTTAAATGATTTACAGAAACTGTTGGGAGCCATAAATTGGATACAGCCGTTGTTGGGCCTAACTAATGATGATCTGCATAGCTTGTTTGATATTTTATGAGGAGATCCTTCACTGACATCACCCAGAGTACTTACAGAGAAGGCGAAACAAGATCTCCACCGTGTAGCTAATGCCATCTCAGAAAGACAAGCATCACGATGTGTGCCCGGCCATCCGTATCAACTGATGTTATTTAACCCTCTAGGGCAGCCCTATGCTCTGCTGTTTCAGTGGGATGAAACACTTAGTGACCCTCTTATTATTCTTGAATGGATTTGTTTTGTTTTGTTTTTTCTTTTGTCACACCAAATGCACAAGACAGTCACTACTCATCCATAAATGTTTGCCAAACTGATCATGAAAGGTAGGTAGCACCTACTATTACTTGCTCGTCAGGAACCCGTGTGTATCCTTGTTCCGGTTACTGTGCACATGTTACAGTGGCTAATACAAATGTCTTTGAGCAAGCTCGGCTTTCACATGCATTTTTTCCACCAAAACGCCAGGGCAATACAAAACAAATTTTCTTTATCAAGGCATCAGGATAAAGACATCATTGCCACTTGCCCTGAATACTAGAGGACTCCCTCTCTTCAGCAGCCAGTGGTGTCAACCCTCGGGGACTCACCTACTCAGAATTATGGCAATCTGATGTCACTCACTTCACTGCATTTGGAACGTTAAAATATGTACCTGTGTCTGTTGATACCTTTTCTGGAGCAGTGTTTGCATCCTGCCATACAGTGGGGAGTCAAGCATCTGCCCGGCATTCCCCACTCACCGACCGGACAGGCCATTGCGGAGCGTACGCATGGCACGCTAAAGCGTCTATTGCAACAACAAAAAGGGGGAGATGGAGGGTATCAATCTGCACCTCACGAAAGGCTAAATAAGGCATTATATGTCATGAACTTTTTAAACATTTCCCCTGTTGTTGCAGTTAGCTCTGCCTCTTTGAACCTGCCTCTCCACGTGTCAGTGGCGCTCAGGTCGCAGACTAATGCTGCAGGAGGTTAAGACCTTCACGGGGACATCAGTACAAACACCAATATGATGGATACAAAATGTCCGTTTATTAAACGGTGTATCTTACCTATATACGTTCACCAAGTACCTCCTTCGTGGGTGTACCCTTAACATTACAAGCCTATCCATCACCTTACCTCGTAACAAGGGAGGGCTACAGCTATTCCTTCCGTACATCGCGAGATCTTCCGAACGCCACTCCCTACACCCTGTCTCACAGGTGCCATCAATATTGCATCACTGCTCATTGCAGATACCAGATCAACAAGAAGTCCAGGGCAAGGCTCAAGTGTTAGCAAAAAACCTGGAAAGTGTAACTGGGAAGGACCAGATCCTTTAATAACCTGGGGAAGAGGTTATGTTGTGTCTCCACAGGTCACGGTCCCCGGTGGTTACCGGCAAGGTATGACCATACCCGAGGCGTGAGAGGCAGCTTTTGGTGGACACTCAGGAGCCGGCTGTGGGTGCTGTGGATGCCCCTGTGCTGACAGTTTGCGGTCTCTTTGACTGATCATTTAAGCAGAATGTATGGGTAATGCTTGCTGCTGCAATAGGACAAAATACACTATCTCTGTTCTTAATCACACTGCAGTTGCCAACTCTTTTTAGAGAAAATGCTAACAGTAATTGCAACTCCTTAATGAAATATATAAGCTTACTAGCCACTAGTGAAAGATGTATCTTAGACAAAATGTAGTTATTAATAAGGATGAAATTCTATAAGAATGTGTGTATTCAACTTTCTTTTTTTAGCAGTATTAATAATTAAGAACTCAAGTGTTTAACCTTATTAGAAACGCCCTTGGTTTTCCCCCTTGAGTGGCAGCCTGGCTCTGGGTGGAACCCAACAAGAGGATGAAATCAGATGTTTCCGATCAAAGAAAATTGCCAGTTATTTTGGCCTGTTGATTTAGAGGCTGGACCTGCCTGCAGCGATTTTGGATGCCTCACCTACGGATGGACACATTGCGTAGGATTTCCGGTTTGCAAGGAAGGGCACTCTGAATTCTCACTGCATCCCCAGCAATTGCGAATCTGAATGTTAGTACCCCATTAAGTAAGTGTGCTATTCTGTATTTTCCTTACTGTTTATTTTTGTGGTATTTAGTCATATCCCTTCATTATGGGTAGTGAAATTAGCCTACTCTTTTTAACTAGTAACTGTAACTGCTGTATTGTTTCTAGCATTCTGTGGAAGTATTTGAAGTATGCTGTGTTTTTTGAAGTTTGCCTAACCCTTAATTGATTAAGCCTTGAAACAAGTCTTGCAGGTGCAGCTGCAAAACAAAGAAAGGGGATTGGGAGGCATCGGCCTGTCAGCCTTACACAGCCTCTGAGAAATAGCTAGGGTTTGATGAAGAACAGGCCTTGGAAGATAAGAAACTGCTGAGTTGTGCCAAGGTGGCAGGGAAAAACAACGGACAGCTGCAACACTGAGCTGTGGGAAAGTGCTGAACTGTGAGAAGTTACCGCCGCGGTATGGCGGAATGGGCCAGGGAATACGGGGAATTAGTTCAACTGACCTGTGGAAGAATTTCTGGGTAACCTGAGCAAATCAATCAGGACAGGAGGCATTTTGCCTAGATTTAGCAACTGCTACCGACCCATTTCGGACCTGTTTGATTGGTATGCCATGTTTTAGCGCTCAGGACTTTAAGGGGCTTGTTAAAAATATGGGAAGAATAAATAAGGGAACAGAGGACGTTAATGGGACATGTTGGGCATTGTATAACAACGGAGTTGCCCACAAGCAGGCTTGCCTATGTTACAGGGACATATTGTGAATTATCTCAATCAGACAGCCCCTCTTCCGTTACAAGAGTTAGAGCTGAGAGCCTCTCTTCCCCCAGTAAGTGGAAATAACACGCAGAATCAGCCCGGGGGATGTATACAATTTGGGGGGAGGGATACACTGTGGGCTCACCGGGGTTGGGAAAATCAATTGAAATGAGAAGGCTGGCAGAATGTGACTCCTGTCGCCATACCCATAAATGAAACTTGGTTTTGTGGTGGTCAGCATGCTTCTAAAATGGGCCTACATCTTGAAGAAGGAGGAATGTGGAATAATGGTTCAGCTAAAAGGTTACCACCTGGCTATTTTTTAATATGTGGGGATCGAGCATGGGGAGAGATTCCTGCCAAAGCAGTTGGAGATCCGTGTTACCTGGGAAGGCTGACTTTATTTACCCCTAGTATAAGAAATCTTAAAAAACATCAAAGATCAAAACGGGCCATAACACATCATGAACTCACCCCAGATTGCTGAGACCAAGTGGAATTATGGGGGCCTGGAGAGATTATTGCTGCCTCTCTCTTGGCCCCAGAAGTAGGGGTTGCAAGAGCCCTATCCACCTTGAATAAAATGGCTTGTTGGAGTATAAAACAATTTAATTTAACATCTCATATAATAAGTAATTTGTTGATGGATGTAGATAGTGTAAGGCATGCTGTTTTGAAGAATAGAGCGGCTATAGATTTTTGTTACTGGCACAAGGACATGAAGAATTTAAGGGCATGTGTTGTATGAACATTTCTGATCACTCTCAGTCGATATCTAAGCAGCTTCAGCAACTGCAAGATAACATGCATAAGATTCAGCAAGTTTCTTCTCCTTTGGATGACTTTTTAGGAAGTCTAGGTGGACAAAGTAGATTATGGAGCTTTTGAGAATGTTAGCAGGACCAATAATAATAGTGGGATTATTGATATGTTGTCTTCCTATTTTAATGAGATGTTGTCTGTCTTGTGTGGAAAATAGCATGGAGGCTTTAATAAAAAGAAAGGGGGGAGATGTGGGTGTGCAGGCTGGCTTACTGAACTTTCCGCCCACACTGACAATGGAAAAGTAAAACCAGCACTCGGGTCAGAAGATTAATGACGTCTGAAAACAAGAAATAGTTACAAGAAGGCCAGAAGAAAAGAATGTGCTCATTAAGGAAGAAACTGATAAAGAAGGGACCTTTTGGAATTGCAAAAGCAGGAACTTATCCACTGGCTGTGTGCGGGTCGCAATGTTTGTGGAAAGTACCAAGGGGAGCTACATTTAGAATGCACAAGAGTAGATAGGGGCTTGCCGCCATTCTTAGAAGGCACAAGAGTATATAAAGGCTTGCTTGCTAATAAACCTTTCAGCATGACTTCCAATCATATTGATTGTCTGTGGTCTTGTCTCCTGTGGCCTGCACGAGATTTCGTCCCCACAATTTTTTACCTTCTGAGGTAATCTCTCACCTCCAGGATGCACCCAAGATTCGTCCCAGGCATGTCCCAGACTGTCCTGAGCTCTGCTGCTGGGACCTGAGATCCCTGGTAGAAGCCCCAGACTCCTACAAGGATGCCAACTGGAATATTTTTGACCTTCTGGAAAAAGCTCTCACGCCCAGGATCGAAGCAGGCCTACTGCCAGGTATCTCCTGGTCTCTTCTCTCATTTGTTTTAGGGTTACCTGATGCCAAGTAGCAGCCCCACACTCCTCCAAGGAACATACCCAGAAATTTTTTTCTCCCTGAAAGGACACTCTCTTCTCTGGCATCTGCCCAAAATTCCTCCCAGACATGTCCCACACTGTCCTGAGCCCTGCTGCAGGGACCTGAGATCCCAGGTAGGAGCCCCAGACTCCTCCAAGGATGCCAACTGACATATATTTTACCTTCTGGGGAAAGCTCTCCCCTCCAGCATCCACCCAGGGTTACTGCCACGCATCTCATGGTCTCTCCTCGCATTTGTTTTAGGGTCATCAGGTGCCAGGGAGCAGCTCCAGACTCCTCCAAGGGACACACGTGAGATGTGATTTCTCCTGTAAAGAAAGTTTTTTGCTCCAGCACGCACCCAAGATTGCTCTCAGGCATGTCCTGGAGTCTTTTCACCTCTGCTTTAGGGAGGCCTAAACCTGGGGAGCAGCCACAGACTCCTCCAAAGAAGATACGCAGAAGATGTTCTCCCTGAATGGATGCTCTCTTCTCTGGCATCTGCCCAGGATTCCTCCCAGACATGTCCCAGACTGTTCTGAGCTCTGCTGCTGGGACTTGAGATCCCTGGTAGCAGCCCCATACTCCTCCAAGGATGACACCTGAAATATTTATTACCTTCTGAGGAAATCTCTCACCTCAGCATCCACAAAAGATTCTTCCCAGGCATGTCCTGGACTCTTTTCACCTCTGCTTTAGGGAGGCCTAATCCTGGGTAGCAGCCCCACACTCCTCCAAGGAACATACCCAAAGGGTTTTTCTCCCTGTAAGGACACTCTCGTCTCTGGCATCTGCCCAAGATTCCTCCCAGACATGTCCCACACTGTCCTGAGCTCTGCTGCTGGGACCTGAGATCCCAGGTAGTAGGCCCAGACTCCTACAAGGATTCTACGTGCAATATTTTTGACCTTCTGGAGAAAGCTCTCACGCCCAGGATCGAAGCAGGCCTACTGCCAGGTATCTCCTGGTCTCTTCTCTCATTTGTTTTAGGGTTACCTGATGCCAAGTAGCAGCCCCACACTCCTCCAAGGAACATACCCAGAGGTTTTTTCTCCCTGAAAGGACACTCTCTTCTCTGGCATCTGCCCAAGATTCCTCCCAGACATGTCCCACACTGTCCTGAGCCCTGCTGCAGGGACCTGAGATCCCAGGTAGGAGCCCCAGACTCCTCCAAGGATGCCAACTGACATATATTTTACCTTCTGGGGAAAGCTCTCCCCTCCAGCATCCACCCAGGGTTACTGCCACGCATCTCATGGTCTCTCCTCGCATTTGTTTTAGGGTCATCAGGTGCCAGGGAGCAGCTCCAGACTCCTCCAAGGGACACACGTGAGATGTGATTTCTCCTGTAAAGAAAGTTTTTTGCTCCAGCACGCACCCAAGATTGCTCTCAGGCATGTCCTGGAGTCTTTTCACCTCTGCTTTAGGGAGGCCTAACCCTGGGGAGCAGCCACAGACTCCTCCAAAGAAGATACACAGAAGATGTTCTCCCTGAATGGATGCTCTCTTCTCTGGCATCTGCCCAGGATTCCTCCCAGACATGTCCCAGACTGTGCTGAGCTCTGCTGCTGGGACCTGAGATCCCTGGTAGCAGCCCCATACTCCTCTAAGGAAGCCACCAGAAATATTTTTTATCTATACAGCCACATCCTGGGGTTTCGGTACATCTGAAAGTTAATACCGTATGTGCAAGAAGTAACTGTGGTGACTTTTTCTTCTAGTCCTGTCAGTAAAATATGCTACTGTTCCTTCCTGCCACTCACTTAGAAACTTGTCACATCATTCGTCACTACATGGGAACATAAATAATTTGCTTTCTGGGACAAATACTGCACCTTTACATTGCTGCCTTCTTACTGCTACAACGATTCAACAGTGAAATAGTGAACATCAGGATTACTGGGAGAATTCTACAAGAACATGTTGCCTGGTAGTTTTCTTGATAGGTTTTTCACACAGTTTCAGCCCCAAGACTTCCCTTCCCACACCGACAAAGGCAGCGAGCCCAAGCTGAGATCCTCTCCCCATCCTCACACACCCAACCTCTCCCTGAACCACATCCTCCTGCAGAAACTGCACTCTCAGGGCACTGAAATCAAAGGGACATTGGATCCTTTTCTACTCGCTGAGGGGGGCTGGGTGTGGGGTTTTCACCTCCAGACTGAACTATGTCCTCCCGTACGCCTTGCCCTCTTCTGCTAAGGCACAGGCATGAGGGGAGGCCTCACCCTGACACCCCAGCAGGCGCTGACCCCAGGGCCACACAGGGAGGTCCCCCACACCTGCCCTTGCCCCAAACCCCCCAGCTTCCCCCCACGCCATCCCCTCTGCCACACACAGCCCCAGCTCCCCACGCCCCACGGCACCCTCCCCCCAGCCCTGTCACACACCAACAACTGCCACAGCTTCCCCTGCCACGCACAGGGACCCTCGGAGCTGCCCCTGCACAGACCCCACTGTCCCACGCAGGCAGCCTCCACAGCTGCCCCCAGCCACCCCCCCCCACACCACACCGAGGGGGTCTCCACAGCTCCGCCCACCACCCCCCACTGTCAGAGGAGCTGCCTCACCGCTCCCCCCAACCAGACCTCACCGTTACACACCGGCAGCCCCACAGCTCACACCCCCCTCACACAGAAGAGGTCCCACACCTCCCCCCATCCCGACCCCTGTCACACACCGGCGGCCCCACATCCCCCCCAGCCCTGACCCACCACACACACGCGGCCCCACATCCCCCCCAGCCCTGACCCACCACACACACGCGGCCCCACATCCCCCCCCAGCCCTGACCCACCACACACACGCGGCCCCACATCCCCCCCCAGCCCTGACCCACCACACACACGCGGCCCCACATCCCCCCCCAGCCCTGACCCACCACACACACGCGGCCCCACATCTCTCCCTCAGACCCCCCCGACCCTGTGCAGGCCCCAGCAGCCAGGCGGTGCCGGGGCGGGGGGGCAGCCACAGTACCTGCCGCAGAGCTGGGGCTCCGGAGAGGTGAGGAGACACCCCCTTCCCCTCAGGCAGCGCAGGGGTTCCCCTTTTTCCAGCCGGGAGGAGGCTGGGAATGCACAGCAGAGCGCGGCCCCCACACCCCTCAGAGCCACCGGCCGCCCCGGGAAGAGGCGCTGCCGCCGCCGGGCCCCCCCTGTGCCGCCGGGCAGGAGCCGGCGGGGACGCCGCTGGGTCCTAAAGGCTCCCGCCTGCCTTCCGCGGGCAGCAAAGCTGCTGCTGGCGGAAAGCAAGGGGAGGGGGCGGGTGGTGTCACCGAGAACCACGTGGCAGGAGCTGGGGGGGGGGGATAAACAAAATAAAACACACCCCCCCCCCACACCCCCGCTCCCTCCGCCGGCGGCGGCCCCCGCACTCCCCGGGGCGAGTTCACGTCGGGAACCAGGAGCCTTTACCTGGGTCGGGGTCCCGGCGCTGCCGGGTGCTCCCCGGCTTCAGCTGTTGGTTTTGTGGGGAGGGTTCAGCTTTTCTCTCGGGGGTGTGTGTATTATTTTGTTTATCCCCCCCGCCCCCCGCTCCTGCTACGTGGTTCTCGCTGACACCCCCCCCCCCCCCCCCCCCCCCCCCCGCTTTCCGGAGCAGCAGCTCCTGGAAAGAGCTCCTGGAGCAAAAATCTTCCTTTACAGGAGAAAACACATCTCAGGTATCTTCCTCTGTGCTCGTGTGTTCTTGAGTGGACAGGGAACAAAGTGATCTATACAACTGATGAATTTGATCAAATATGTGAGTACTAGTGTAGCCATTCTGCAAACATAATATCATTCTTTTTAACTGAGCTTATTCAGTAATCTTCTGGGATATGATATCGCATGCAGTTCTTGAAGTGAACTTTTGAAACTCTGAAGTTGTTCCGTAGGCTGATGATTTTTTTTTTTTTTAAAAGGTTCTGCTGTTTGATGGCTCTTGCAACTACACTGACCCACAGACATTCCAGTCCCTTCAGCGCTGCCAGGTACTTTTGAGCAACCTGAGCACAGTCTTGAATTGTTTTCTAGCAGAAGCACAAGAGCTTACTGAAAAAGGTTGGTAACGGCATTGCTAAACCTTTGGTGTGTTTTATTAATATTTAGAATGATGCTTGGGTTGTAATTGTGGAAACATGAGCTTGTGTTGTTGTTGATGACTGGAAGACAGTCACATTTAGCTGGGAGAAGGGGCTTAAATCTGAGAGGTTGGGAATAGCACTTAATATGCCCTGAGTTCAGGGAAACTGCTGTGGAGTTCCTGCAGGTGGGTGGGGGAGGCTGCATTCAGCAAGGAGCTGTGTGAGCAGCTGGGGGAAATGACAGCAACTGAGTGCAGTAATGCTGAGAACTGTTCTTTTTCATTCCTGTAGTGCTCGGGCCTGATCATAGGCCCTGAAACACAGTTGACCTCTAGATGAACCTCACAACCAAAGGTTATCCATTATTAGTATCTGCTAATTAGTAAAATCTGCATTACCATTATCATTAGTTATTAGTATCTGATCGTTAATGAAATATGAATGGTCACTAGTGACAGATGCAGCTTGGACAGAATATAATCAGCAGTGAGGATGAAATGCCGTGAGAATGTACCCAGCTTCCCTCGTTCAGCTTGTTCAAGGCTGAGAACACAAGTGTTTGGGTTTGTTAGAAACTCCCTTGGTTCTCCCCCGAGCCCTGGCCAGGCTCTGGGTGGAATCCAACAGGAGGATGAAACCAGATGTTTCCACTCAAAGAAAAGTGCAAGTCTTTCTGACTTGCTGATTTTTGGTCCATGAGGCTGGACCCGCTCACAGCGACTCTGGGTGCCTCACCTACGGGTGGACGCCCCGCGTAGGATTTCCCACTCGCCGGGACAGGCTCAACAAATCCTCGCTGCACCCGGGGCTGCCCAGCGCCTGCGGGGCTGGATGGTGGGAACGGGTGTGAGTAGGGATGGACCTTCCTTAATCACTATTCTCCCCATTGGGTAGTAATGATTAGGTGCATTATCTTGCTTATTCTTATTTTTCTATAATTAACTGTATGTAGTAATAATTAAGTGTAGTATTCTGTATTTTTCTTATTGTTTATTTCCTGTATTAGTTGCTTATATCTTTTAATTATTAACAGTAAAATAAGCCTACTCTTTTTACTCTGGTGTCTGAAGTTAATTGGCATCCTCAATCAGCAGAGCAATTCTTAGCTAGCAATTTATAATAGCATGCAAATATTGTATTGCAAATTGCTAAAGAATATAAAGGAAGCATAAATGAGTAACTTCTGAAGTAAGTAACTTGAGTTTCTATAGCTTTTTGTGTTCTCAATTGTCCTTGGACTATTGAGGGGAAAAAAAGAATATCCCTTTGCTGTAGTAAAAATCTCTGCTATGTGAAAGACATATCTTATTCATGAGTGTATTTAATAGTTCAGGCTTTATTTTTTTTTTTTTTATTTTAGCCTTCAGTGAATGTGGCTCTTTGTAGGGATTGCTTTTTGCTTTGCTGGTGATTGTGGGTTTTTTCTTCAAATAAGGAAGTGATACAGAGTGAAAAATGGAAAGACAAAGATTTCTGCTGTGTTATTTTTATACTTTCTGTTTAAGATGATGGAGTTTTGTCAAAATTAAAGGAATTGCATAACAACAACCATCTTATGCCTTTTTTCAGGATTTACAGACTTGACAAAGCAGCAGGTGGTAACTGACCTCATTTCTGGGTGTGCACAAGTGGTCACCTGGTTCTGTGGACCCAGTCTCCTTCCAGAGGGTGTAGGTGAGCCTGAACTGTGACCCGTTTGTGACCAGGAGACTCTCCAGTGAGTGATTCCGATGAACACGTGCTCAGCCCTGTTTCTGTAAATGTTTAATCGATAACAAGTCGTGTTGGTTCAGCTGCAGCATGTGTTGAAATTCTGTTGGTGAAACTGAGACTGGTCTGTTTTTTCAAATAGTGTAGAATAATGCAAGCAGTTTCTTTCCTGGATGTTTTTTAGAGAGAACAGTATGCCTCTGACTTCCAGGAGTTGCTTGTGTCCACAGCTTGAACTACTTGTAATTTCAAACACATTGCTATTAAACAAGAAATACTGTAATGCTTGTTTTTCCAGTAAAAGCATTCCCTGCATGTTTTGAACTTTTTATTTATTGCTTGAGGAAGAAATACACCTTGGAAATACTTCTTTATTTGGACAGATTAGAAATTCAATGGCCAGCCTTAATTGTCTTACAAATGCTGATGTGACATGTTTAAAAACCATTCCCTTAGAGAATTGCTGGGATTTTTTTATAGTGACCTTCAGCTTACACTACATGTTCTGAGTGCTACATCAACTTGAAATGGCACTTGAGACAAGAAGGAATTGAGTCTTGTGTCTTACCTCTCTTTTAGCAAAGGCAGAAACAGGACTGGCTTCTTTCAAAGTTGGGGTCTTGCCTGTGCTTGAGGCTCAGCTTGTACAATCTTCTGTCTTTTTAGTCCACAATTTTAGTTTAAAAATGTGAAGTTACTTCTTTAACTTCTTTTACTTTCTTGCCTATAGATGATGACATGCATTTGTCTAGACCTTTCTACAATTATCCTCTGATTCAGAGCTGCTATACTGGTCATCGACAGAAGCTTGAGCATTTATCGAGGTAAGCTCAAACACTTCCACTGCAAATTCAGGAGTGGAAGGGAATGGCTTTTACATCAACAGTTGTATTTGCTACGGTTACTGCGTGTGCTGGCTGTACTGTTGACTTCAGCAATGCCTGTGGTCTGTTGAACACAGAGGTTACTTTCCTGTGTTGCAATGTTTATATAAGACAGTGAGAGTTACATGTAGTTGGCACATCAAGCACTCTACTGGGTATTGGCTAAAAGTCACTACCTAAGGTAAAAAAATCTTATCCAAAAAAATGCAAGGTAGGAAAGAATTAATGCGTAGTAGCTAGGTAATGCCCTGCTTATTCACTGAAATATACCATAAATCAGTTTAGTCTGCAGGGATTGGAAAGTACTTAACTATTAACCAAAAAACCACCACCACCAAACCCCTCAAGATAATAAGGCAAATGCTTAGCTTGTCAGAGTTCAGCATCATCAATATTTTCTTCAGTACCAAAGATTAAAAAATACATTTTCACCAATATGCTGGGAAAAAACCTCTTGATGTTCAGAAAAATCTGGAAATAATGAATAAAGATTAAAACAATATATTTAGAGATATACTTAAAACTCAGTGTTTGGAAAAATCTGAAGTGATGCACCCAGCAGAGCCACGGCCTGGAGCTTGAGTGCCATGACATAGGAGATGTGGAAGAGCCAGGTCTGCTCCTGCAGAGCTGCGGAGGGAGAAGTAGAAAACATTGGGGGGCTGAGAAGGAGCCCACATCTCCCCTGCCATGGGCAGCCCACCCAGGCCGTGCCGGCCGCTTAGATCGGTGCCAGCTGTGACATAGGCCCATGTCTTTCTTCACTGAGGGCATCAGAAGCACCAAAATAGAGCCAAAAAACCCTAATGAAATTTCACTAGGAAACCTCACATTGAGAGACTGTGGCAATGTGAAGTTCTTACAGAAGTTTTGCATCCACCAGTGTTTTAATTGCTTGTGCAATTCTGAGTTAAAAGCCTGAATTAAGAAATGGTCTGAACCTCTAAACCTGAGTTTTATCCCCTGATAACTAGAGGGCCTCTCAGCATTGCCATAAATACTGTGCTGAAACTTGTTCATTAAGAAATTCCTCAGCATCAAGCTATATGCTGCTAGGATCTGCTCAAAGCAGAGGTCCAGCAATCAGCATAAAAACTTGCTGAACTGGAGTTTGCATGTTTATAGCTTTCACTTAGCCATATGAACACACTTTGCAGAAAATCCCTGCTTCCTCGTAGGCAGGAAAAAAAAAACCGCCTCAAAATATACAGGCTAAAAAATATCCCCATCACTTTTGGAAGGTGCTGGCAATGCTGTGGGCGCAGGCGCCTGTGTACCTGTGTGCATGTTGTTGTGCCACGCCACGTCTCTGCTGGCTCCAACAGGTATTTAGAGCTGTCAGAGCTCTGCAGAAATGCAGTCCTGCTTGGCTGGGGCTTGTACAGGTTTTGAGGCTGATACCCCCTGCTATCACTTACAGGATCTGAATGCCCAATTCTTATTAAAATTAATGTGAACTCTGCTATCCAGCTTTCCTCTGCAGCTTTGAAAAATCTCAGCCTGGGATCAGATGTGAGTCACCAGGGTTTGGTACCTTTGCAGAGTTTTATTTTCAGCTGCAGGCTGAAACATTTCCAGACAAACTTTATGTAAAATTCACTCCAAACCCCACGTGGGAATCCAGGCTCATATAAAATGCTACAAACTTTTTGCGAGCTCCTAAGCTGGAGGCATTCTTTTCTTTCAAAAACAAGAAACAGCTGAGGCTTGCATTTTCTCCCCGTATTATCTATTTACATACCCTATTTTGTGCTAACATCCAAGCCCCACAGAAAGCCTTGGTGAGACTGGAGGGGTCTATGATGCCTGTCTTGCATATGGGAACTGCAGCACAAACTCACTTATTTAAACTTATATGGCAGGAGCAGAGATTTCAGGCCTGCCTTCTCGAGTCAAAGGCTGTCCTCAGCTACCCGGGGTCTGTCTTTCAGGTACAGTGTGAAACAGAGGTTATATACGGTTTGGATCACCCTTGCTGCAGCCTGAAGAGCCCTGAAGACATCACCCATCTCCTGGAAAGATTCAACTGTCTTCCAAAAATGCTAAAAGAATCATCGATGTGGAAAGTCAGTAAAGGCAAGTGAAGATTTTTTGTTGTTATTTTTGTTCTTTTTTTTTATGTGACAGATTAACAGTGGAAGTACAATGCATTTTACAGTTTGGGTGTTAATCCTTAGTGTGCTGTGAAATGGAGAAGACACTCTGCGCCTCAGAAAACAAAGACGTATCTCATAAGGGATATAAACACGGCAGGTCTCCCAGAGTGATGCGCACTCAGAGCGCTGCTTTCCAGCACAGGAGATGAAATCATAATAACATACACTTATTTACTTTTAAAAACCATCAATAATAAGAGCTGTATAGCTGAACTCTGGGCTGTTCTCACATGCACTTAAAAATGAAATGAATCTTAAGAAGAAACAGAAACACATATATATGTGTGTATAAGCAGCGTAAGCTATATTACAAAACACACTGAATTATCTATGTTTCTTTAAACTACCTTCAAGAGTATTTGCCACTGTTAGCAATTTGTATCCAGAGAGCTCAAATCCATCACAAAAATGGGTCTGTATTATTTATCATCACTGTTCCACAGATAGGAAAACTAAGGCAGAAATAAGGGCTGATGCAGGCAGCTAATGGCCATGGGGGGAGCAGGGCCCCTCTCTGGAATTAGCCGTGGTGCTCTCCTTGCTGTTGGTTGTTGCTAAACTAAGCTGGTAAATGCATCAAAGCCCTGCTCAATTTTCTACCCCACTGCATTCCCTTTGGGCATCACCCTGAGGCCTCAGTTGAAAAAATGGCTTCAGGCACCTTCCCCTGGGGACAGGCATGTTTCTGGGGGGATGCTCCCCAGTGAGGAGGAGCCAGCTGAGGGCTGCCATGGGGGACAGGCAGCGGGTGGCTTCACCTCTGCTCTCCAGGGAAGGCAGATGCCCAGATCCTCCACCTCTGGCTTTGCCAAGACCTATGTCACACCTCCGGTTTGCTTTGATTTGTACCATTCCCCACATCCCAGGAGACCTCTCTGGGGACTTTTATTTTCCAGAGAGCCTTTCGCTGTCACAGGGCCTTCGAGGGTGAATTCAAATCAGTCACCAACTTCCCACTGAGTTCAAAACACCTCTTTCACCATTTTAAATGAATTTTAAATGGATGCAATGCACTCGATCTTCCAGCTGAAATAACTTCAGTACTATCCTCCCAGCCTGAATTCCTTTTCCCCCTTGCTCTCTGCTCACTTCAGATAATTCAACGGGAATTTATTTGAAAAGAGGTGGTGGGTCACAAATGAAGTAAAACACTGACAGCAGGAGTTCCTACCTGTTCACTGCTTATGTGAAAGGCAGGGAGCCAGATTTAGGGAGCTGTGGAATAGTTATCATTAGGCTGGTTGAAAATATTCCATCTCCCCAGAGGGTGGTTTTTTTTTTTTTTATTTCTTCCTTCTTCATTTCCCATAAGAATAGATTTTCTTTTGATTAAATGATATTTTTAAAAAATGTGTCTGTTCCCTCGTCTTGCTGGAAAAAGTCAAAAGCCTGAGAGAGGAAACTCTAACTAGCCCTAGCCACAGGCCTGCCTGGAGGCACTGCCAAGGAAAGTGCCTTCTGGGAAGTGTAGTTCGATTTAGGAAATCAAAGGTGCTGCAGGGAAGGGTGGAGGCACCCTGGAGCCAAGCTGTACCTCCCTGGCAGGATTCCTCAATTAAACTGCTCTGGTTTGTGGCTGGAAAGAAAGGCAGCTTCTGAATTCTAACCAAGGAAAGCTCTCATCTTTGATGAAAGTATGAGCTTAGATGCCAGGTCTATTCCTGGTGAAGTTTCCTCCTGAATCTCACTCCTTACTCCAGAAAATGCAATGCCTGGACGAGCTACTTATTCCTCCCCTGTGTCACCAAGAGGGACACACGCCAGAGGACCTTACTAGTGCTTTTGGCAGATGCAAAATGTTACACAAGGTGACCTTATGGGGAGATGTTACAAGTGAAGTGTGGATTACTAGCAGTCCCTTGGGGATTAAGAGACAGATGAACCACTTGACTCCCAAAATGTTTTTGGAAGTGGACTTCTTTCTCTTAAAAAAACCCAGGAGCATGTAAGAAAGATGGGGACAGACTCTTTAACAGGGCCTATAGCGACAGGACAAGGGGTAATAGTTTTAAACTAAAAGAGGGTAGATTCAACCTAGATATAAGAGATTTTTTTATGATGCGGGTGGTGAAACACTGGAACAAGTTGCCTGGAGAGGTGGTAGGTGCCCCATCCCTGGAAACATTCAAGATCAGGTTGGATGGGACTCTGAGCAACCTGATCTAGTTGAAGATGTCCCTGCTCACTGCAGGGGGTTGGACCAGATGACCTTTAAAGGTCCCTTCCAGCCCAAACCATTCTGTGATTTATGATTCTTTATTTGGGACCATCTTCTTTTTTTCAAAGCCTGTGTGAACAGATAATGTCCACCACAAGCTGCAGTAATAAAAGTTATTGCTGTTATTACTGATGGGAGCACAGTCCTTCTCTGGGTGAATCCCAAGCTGTCATGGGGTTATGTGCTCCACAGTAGGGTTACTTAAACCCTTAAGAGACTTGGCATGAACTGAACTGTATTTGAACTGTGGTAGTTCAAACCAAAAGCAGCAAGATTTGGGTATCTGCCATCTGCATTAGCTGTGCTGACCCTTGCCCTCCATTGCAAACGCTTTCTTTCCTACAATGCTTGAGGTCCCTTCCAGCCCCACTATTGCTTGTTCATTTGCTGGTTGCTCCATTAATGACTTGGCATTGTTAGAAGCTCCAAAAGGATGATGTAGGAGTCTGGGCCGCGCTGGGGGAAAGTTAGTGCAGGCAGAAGAATGCAAGGACGAAGACAAGGCCAGCAAAATAAGGCTGGCAAAAACACACAAGATAGCAGATAAGTGAGAAACACCTGTGGTCAGCAAAAGCACACAAGTCTGAGCAAAACAGGGTATGAGACAAGGGAGTTTTTGGCAAGTTTTGGGCTTTACGTGCTAATTGCAATTAACCAATGCAAATACTTGTAGAGGCGCATGAACAGTGCGTGCAGATAACCTGTAGCCTATTAGAAGATAGATGAGTGCGTGTACGGAACTTAGTAGAATATAAATGTAACCAGGATTGGAAAAATAAAGATGGACGATCTGATCATCACATTGGTGTTGTGTCGTTCCTGTTCCCGCATGGAGAAATAAGGACCCCGGCTAATGGTGACCCCGACAGGATCCCTTATTTTAATTAACCCAGAAAAACACCACCACCCTCATGCTGCTGCGGCAGTTCAGGGCACCTAAAACTGACCTTTGCAGCTTTTTAAAGGGATTTAATTAAACAGAACTTGTTGTCTGAAGTCTTTCCAGTCCCACCATACAGCACATGTCATCTTTCCTTAGTTTGCCAAAGCCCTTTGGGATCTGCCCTACTTCAGTTCACTAAAAAGTCTGCCTGGATCCTGCCCCCCTCAAGCCAGGCCAATAATCCTCAGCAGTCTCTTCCCAGAGCCTGTTGCCAAATTTTATTTTCCCTACATGAAACCTTTTCCTGGAAGTGAGCTTGAAAATCCTGCGAGAGGAAATGTTTTTGGGAGAGGGATGTCAGTGATGGTTCAGAAGAACTATCAGAGGAACATCCCTGTCTCCTTTCAGCTGAGGATGTCACAACAGCCATCTGGCACACCCTGGATCAGGTTCACCCCAGGCATGGTAAAAAGGGGTTAAATTGCACAGAGCAGAGGCATGTTTTGGGGGAAGAGAAGTTCTGTGGCTCCCTCTCTAGATGGAAAAGGGAAAATAAAGTTGCATTCCTGCTGTCTGTTTAAGAGCTTGCTTACAAGGGGAAATTAATCCAAAATTAACTAGTGGTGTGAATTGCAAGTGGATTAGTTAAATTACATTAAATCCAGATCTGGATACTTTCATTTAAAATGAAAGTGGCCTTAATTCGATTTGGCTCAAGTCACTTCAAAAGTGAATTAAGTAAAACTTAATTACGGACACTTTAATTCCAAATGAGTGTGTCTACATAGGTTGTTTAATGTGCTTTCATTTATCCATTTTTAGACTGAATCTTGATGAGCTTTTCTGAATCTCCCTATGGTAGACAGACCCTCATTTGTATAGTAAAAAACCCCCTGATTCTCTCTAAAAGTGGAAAGAAAAAAAAAAAAAAAAAAAAAGAAAAGACAAATAACTTCTGTCTCTTGCCAGACAAAATAATGATGCCGTGTTTGCCTTGCCCTGTGCTGCAGCACTGGGGACCACTGTGCCTGGAGGACTTTCTCCTCGAAGCCATTTTCTGGCAATATTCCCTCCTACCAGCTCCAGTCAACATTTCCATTAACTCTTCCTTTGCTATGCTTTCCCAGGGCCACCAAAAACCTGTAAGGTCTCAACCTGCTCCACCAGGAGCAAGTGGTGGTTTTTCTGCAAGGGATCTTTTACTGACCACTGCAAAAACCATTGTCCTGGCAAGGTCTGATTCCCTGCTGCAGGGCACCCTGTGTAGTTATTTATAGCCATGAGGTATGAAGACCTGTCAAGCACATGCAAATGGATCCAAATTATAATCAGCTTCAATTCCTGTGCTCTCTTTCCTCCACTTGTTCCAGCAGAGTTGCTCATTTCAGGGATGGAGACTCAGATCTCACTGTAGGAATGGCCACTGCTCCATCATTTTGTCTAGTGTGAGTGTATCCTCCAAACTGGGCACAAAATATTTCTGGTCCAGAAGCCACCATCAGGCCAACACTAATGAGCTATGATGGCACAGGTGAGGTAGGTGGAATCAAGATGCTGTGGAGATGCAGCAATGAACCACTAATGCCAAAAACCCCCTGAAATGAGGTGAGAGAGACAGGCCCAAACTTTCTGATTTTCCTCCCACAGAAAATGACATTAACACTGAAGTCTTCCCTGCAAAGTTCTTTCAATTTAACAGAACTGTATTTTGGACTCAAAATCCCTGCTTGGAAACATTTTTCTGGCCAACCACACTACTTGTCACTGCTGTGGGCTGCTCCATGTTAGCTCACTTCTAGTCTCCTTCTGTTTACGTGCATGATGAAGAAAAGAAGCTATTCCTCACTGAACAGCACAATTTAACCTTCAACACGATTGTTCTAACCATGACTCCTTATTCCAGTGCTACCTGGATCCAGAGAAGCCAGAATGAAGGGCAGATGCATCCTCAGCAGCACATCCTGCCCCACCTGGATCCCACCCTGGCCTCTCTGCTCCAGAGCTGGTCCCTTAGCCACATCATTTATCACTTCAACAAGATTAATTTCCATTTTTCCAAGGTGCGTTTGAAGCTGCTGAGTCTCTACACACTTTCTAAGATTGGTTGGCAATTTCTTCCAGCTCCTAGCTGCAACGCATGGGGGGTCTGCTGCCTCTCGTGCTGTTTGTTGTGCTGCTGTTGCTCTCTTCTCTGTGCTTGCAGCACAGAAATGCTTCCTGCTGTTTTCAGGCTGGTTTCCTAAGGAAATTGAATCATGTGGGATCACTCTATTTTTGGGTGTCTCCTTGTCTTTTCAGCCTTCTGACCACGTTCAAAGAAATTTGACAGAACTAGAGGATAGCGTAGGGGGATGTAGCGAACATTGTGGGAAGAAAAGAAGTAGAGGAGTTATTCAATGCATACTATAGCTCTAGTCCCATCTATATACAGGTGCTGGAGAGAAGGAGGTTTTTAAAGGTGAGGGCTGTTCAAGATAAATGAGATTATTCTCTTTACGTTCTGAAGTCTGTGCACCCCCTCCTGATGTGTAAAACAAGGTTAAGAATGTCTGCCCTACCACAGAGCTGCCCTGAAGAGAAATGCATTAAAACCATGCCAGCGGAGATGCAGCAGTGATAGGCAGAGTTTATTATATTTCAGAGTTGTGTTAGATATTAATCATTTTGCATCCTAAAAAGGTGTCCAAGGAACTTATTTATGGTGGAAATGTCAGATAAGAGAGATACTGTGGAATGTTACTCTAAAATGACCTTTTACTTTATATTAAAGCAAACAGGTAAAAATCAAAGTCGAACTCCCAGCAGAGAGAACAGTGTGTGGATGTGTGTTTGCACACGTGTCGGTGTGTCTTCCTTCTAACAGGCTGGAGGCACTCAGAGCAAATCCAGCACAGGGATTGGCTGACGTGGCTGTGGCCTATGGTCATCCCTGCTCTGGAAGGATGAGGAGTGATGCATAGGTGTCTCAGAAATCCTGGCTCTCTGCCCCATATAAAAAATATATTGATTTATATTACTGTATATATGGTTTGTTATCTAAATATATTTATATTATTACATGTATAATATTGATTTTTATACATGAATATTATTACATGTACAATATCAACTAGTCTATATAATTATTATATCTTTTTATACATATTAGATATCTATTTGCACTGTTACATGCTGGATTTTGTGATTTCTTGCTCAAAGTTCTCCTTATGGCTAGCTAAAACTAGTCCCCTCCTTTTGTTTAACTTATGAGAGAATTTTTATATTGTGTTCAAATATTTGAATATATGTCTATCTGAGATTCTGCTAGGGAAACCAAGTAATTTGCACTGGGAGTTACAGTCCCTGTGCTGCAGGTTGCTGTTTTCCTGTCCAAGTTGGGTGGCTGTGGTGGTCCAAGACATGACATGGTCCCCTTCCCCATGCAGGGGCCAGAAGAGCACTGGAGGAGCTCTGGGGTGGTGGGTCCCAGAGGACCTGCTCTGCAATCCACACAAGCCACCACATGCTCCTCTGAGTAATAATATATGTGCTCCTGGCAAAAAATTAGTTGGCGTTTCTGATGAAATAGTAACGTCGTCTGCTAGAGGTGGCTGGTCATTTGAAAAATCCAGTTCTGTTGAAAACATAAATTTTCCTTCAAAATGTAGTTTTGACTGGTCCTACACCCTTCTAAGGGCGAATTCCATTTTTGGGACCAAGGGCAGCACAACTGCTATACCTAATTGCATCCTATTTAAGGCTGAGCCTCTCTAGGGTGGGATAGATTTCCTCCCTTGGAGGACTGGAATTGCCTCATCAAACATCACTTGTTCTGTGAAATCCTTTGGTGCTGGAGAAGCACAGGGAGGAACTGTGCTATAAACTATACCTGGGTTTCTATGCCCTATGTCCTGGAAGGGTCTGAAACTAAGAAATTGTCAGGCAAAGGAAATAAAAATATTATAAGCCACTTCGTGTGGCCTCATTCACTGCAGAGTCAACATGGCCATCAGTCTAAGCTAGAACATCACTAGGACTTGACTGCAAGGGGAGAAGGGCTTGAACCATGAAGATCCTCCTAGCAGGGAAACCCAAAACCAGAGCTCTGAGATATTCACATCACTGTGGATCTGTGCAAGCAGGCTTGCAAAAAAGGTCAACGTATCAGTGAGTCTCAGGCAAGTCCTGCAGCTACAGGCGGTGGGCTGAAACCCCCACCCCATGAAGGTGGAATGAAGACAGTATGAAATAACACCAGTGGGGCTGTGCACTCACTTCTGCCTGAGACCAGGGTAAGAAATAACCCTGGCCTGTTTTTAAGAGGAATTTCTCCCCTCACCCACATGAGTCGCAGTGAGAGCTACACACTACATAAATCCAACAGTTACCTCTACTTAAAGACCATGTCATGACATCTGTCCCCCGTTGTGGCCACAACAGCTTATCAAAACTCCATTCCAGTGTTTCATTGAAGAATCTGGTACAAGGGCAGGAGAATAAGAAGCCACCTGTGTTCAGAGGCTAATGCTTGCCACCCCTTCTTCCACCTGACCACACCAGTGCTGCTGCAGAATACAATACGGTTTGTCATTTCTTTAATCTTAACAAAAGGATGAGTATGGCTTTTCATTAAAGTATTGTCATCAGCAAATGAGGTCCTGGGGACTAGGAAGACAGAGAGATAACAATTTTAGATAACATGCCGAATCTCAGCTGGCGGTTTATCTATTTGCATGCCCTGATGAGCAGAGCAATGTGCTGGGAGGTGAAGTGCAGGCAGAGGAGGTGCAGGCAGAGCAGGCAGAGCCACGGCACTCTGGTTTGATCACGGGTTGCAGAAGGGAGGCTCGGTGCAACTCCAGGGCTCTGGGGAGCAGCTCTTCAGCCTGCCTGTCACTGCATGAGAGGATGATTTATTCCAGATTTTTCAAAGTGGGGTCCTTTGATTTTTTAGGTAAAAGACAGTATTTGCGGAAAGAATGTCGTACATTGTGAGTGAAAAAAGGGAGTTTAAATGAAAGGGCTAGGGGAACTATCTACAGATCAGAGCATGATGTTTTAGGTCAAGCAGCAAGTTTATCTTGTTGTAAAAATAGGTTTTTGTGTATCTTGTCAATAACCATAGAAAATATATTTAATTTTCTCTGAAATGTATTTGTTCTCCTGCATGCCTTATTTGGCTGCCAAACTAACGAATTCACCATTTCATTACAAGATGAAGATGACAGATTAGGGAGAGTTTGGGGAAAAAGTTAACAGTGGGACTTAGAAATTAGCCTGGCTGGATCAAAAATTAGCAGTTCTGAAATATGAGCCCCTTGTTTGAAGATTTCACCTCCACCAGTAGCTGTAGTGTGGTGCTGCTCCCCAAAGGCTGCTGAGCCATGGGTCTGTCACGGGTGGCACCTGCACCTACCAGCAATGGCCCATAACTCATCATAGCAGCAGTGGTGTGAGAGGAAGAAAAACTGAATTACTTGTATAAATCTTACTGTAAGAGATGAAACTTTGAAGGAGCAGTGAGGCTAAGGAGCGAGGTCAGTGGGAACTAAGTCTGATCATGGCAGGAGCTGGAATTGCAGCAGAAATGACTCAGCTCATGACTCAATTTGGGCCTGGAAATAAAAGAATAAAACAAGAGCATTTTTGGGTTTAGTTTGTGACACACAAGAGCAGCCATCATGGGTAGGACCAAAGGTATAGGTAACCCAGGTTTCTATCTTCAAAGCAGTTAATGCGGACACCAAGAGACGTGTATAAGAACAGGGTGAGTACTTTGTTATTTCCCCAAGCATTTTCAGCTTGCAGTTGCCTACTGATGTTTTTGTACTTAATAGCCCTTCATGGATCCATTCCCCATTCATCTGCCCACTTGCCTTTGAAACCCACAATATTCTGTGGCAAAATTTCAGGGGGCAAAAATAGTTAATTCTTGGTCTTATTATAAATAGCCATTTCCTGTGTATGAATCAGCACCTCCTCCAGCCCTCAGCCACTCTCCAAGCTTCACAAAGGTTAAAGCTGACTGTCAGCATTTGCCTGGTGCAAAAAAACCCTCTTCATTTCAGATTAAATTGTGCGATTATTTTTACTCTTCAAACATCTAAGTCCATTTTGAAATGAAAACACTGTTTTTTTAAACAGTCAAAATGTTCCAGTTTGAAAATGTCAGGGTAAAAGCTCTCTTTTCTAAAATTTATTCCTATTTTTTGGCCAAAATCACTTACAAAAGTTGACCCAGAAGGTTTTATCCTCCCTGAATCTGTGTAATTCCATGGGCTTGTTATAAGCAGAGAAAGCCTCTCCCTGCCACGGGGCATGTGTTCCAAGAACCACCTCCAAGTATCCCACTCATCGCAGCTCTCCTGCCAAGTGGTTGCTTTTATGTATTTACTTTGCTCATGAAACCTCCTCTAGCCTTGTTCTTCTCTCTATCCATCATTCACACCAGACAGCCCATTGCTAGGCATTTGCTCAGCTGTGACCATTTCTCTCACAAAAAATGGAGGCCTTATTTATGATTTTGCTAACTGCCATGATTGCTGTTTTCTCTCAGCCTCTCCAGAGTGAACCCTTCCTCTCCAATTTGGTTTGCTTCACTGACCTGCTGCTGCTACCGGCTCTCCATCATCCCTGCTGCCCGGGACCCTCTCAGCATGGAGAGTACTCAAACTTGCATTTCTGAGTAATGGCTGTATTTTTTTTGTGAGCAGAGTGAGCCAACTGATCTGCTCCCCGGAGCTGAGGCTCACCTACAACACCATCAGCACCAGGCTCAAGACCACTTCAGGACCCACTTGTGGGTGGTGTAATATCCCAGTGCGAGAGGAAGAGGATAGGACCCTCATTGCTGCTGCTTCTGTTTTTTCAAGCATTTGACTTTGCACAAACAGTATGCTTTCCCATAGTTCTCCACATTCATTCACTCCTCTCCCCCATCACCTTTTTTAAGCACTAATTTTAAAGCCTCAAGCAGTTCCATCATGTTTCAGTGCTTGGGCAAAGGATGCAGCTAGCAGCACTGCCAGGCCATTCATCTTTTTGGCAGACCGGCCCCTGGAGATAAGAGACAATAGTGGGACTCAGCTATTCACTAAATAAAATCCTAGTGGCAGCAGTGGGAAGGGATGTCTGGAGGCCCAGCGTATGGGACTGTCGCCAACTCAAGAAGTTCTTAGAAACCTCCGAGGACTTCTAAGCCCCTTTGTCCCATGGATTTAAAGCTGGCCGTTCCACAGTGCCCTCCCCATCACTACAGATGACAAAAACGCTCCAACAGACTGAGCCTGTACTGTGACCATCTGAACTGGGATTTCTTTTTGGCTTACAACTCAGTGAAGAGGAATGGATGGCAAAGCCAAATCTTTGATACAAAGGAGACTTTACATCCAAATCTCAGGTTCCTTACTTGAATAGCAAGAACTATTAAATGAATCATGGCAGATATTTCTATAAAGCAGCAGACCAATTTATTTTCCTCTGACTCCTTTCTCAGACATAGTTAATATTACTTGGAACTTACACTAAAATTTGTTTCCTGTTGCAAACAAATATCAAGGAAAATGCGAGCCTGGATATTTCAGATTTTCTGGTGCTCTAACAAGTTATGCAAAGCAGGATCTTATAATAAGAAATGTTCAGGATCCAAAAGGAAAGGCAGCATTCATTACCAGTTCCCACTGCCTTGTGTGCTCACGCAGCAGCTGGGTGTGAGAAACAGAGCTGCTAATGATTGGAAGTGAGCAAACAATTCCTGTTGTTTTAGGAAAAAATTCCATAATGGCCATAGTGCTGTTCCTGTGGGCAAAATCTAGAGGGAAAACACGGCTGCTGGTGAAGAAGAAAGTTGCTAATAATTCTTATTCCTTGCAGGTGGTCTCTCTTTCACTGTCTCTCTCGTTTGTCTCTCTTTAAGGCTCCATCTTTCTCCTTGTCTTGCATTTTCTGCCTGTGCCTTTGAAAGCCTGTGTATTTGTGAAGCTGTTTCTCTGGCCAGCTCCCCTTGCTTGCTTTAATTTGCTCCCTAGTATTTCTGAAGGTATCTCCCAGGGCTCTCTAATCCCCTCAATGTGCTGACTAACTGAACCCCAGGAAAACCTTACAAGAGAAAAACTGCAGGATAAAAGCAAGTGATTTCAGGCCTCTGGTTTCTTAATTAGCAGCCATTCCACCAACAGTCCACAGGAGTGACTGTCTGACAGGGAGACTTTGTGCTCATGCTCAGAAAAGAGTTCGCTGCTCCTTTTTGCATCTGTTGGAAACTTTGCTTGTCCTTTTCACGGTGCTCACTGTGCAACCTCTTCAGCATCAGTGGGACATGAAGGGTGGGTGATGGGTACCCTGGTACTACCTGTGCTTCCCAGTTCCATCCCACCCAGGCCTCAGGGACCCTTTCCCAGTCCTGTGAAACATGAGCAAATAACCAAACTGGTTTGTTAAAGGTGTTCAAATTTACTTTCTCTCACCATGACGCAGTCCTCTCCATCCTGAAACAAAACACTTAAGTGTTCTTAAGGCAACACTCAGACAATGGAAAGCAACGTAGCTCTGTTTGAACCTCTGGCTGCAGTGCAAGGTCCGCCAAGGGCTGAGTGTGTGCTTGCAGATGGGCTCAGCCTGGCCGCCAGTAGCATGTATAACCATGGTAATTGAACTGGAAATGTGAGCCCTTGGTCTGAAATGAGAGGGACGATTGGATAGACAGCACAGCATGGAGAAGAGGTGCACGAGGGGGGGCTGGACACACCACCCAGGTGTCTCCAGATCTTCGAAAATGTCATCCATTTACAGCTCTCTGAGGGACTGTGCTGTGGGATGCAGGTCTGCTAATCCTTACTGTGGAGCATAACATCTGACAGATGAAGAGGCAGAGGGAGATGAAGTCCTTTCCTGGAGATGGACAAGAAGGTCATTTGTGACTACACAGGAGGTGAAGTACATCCTTGAGAGAAGTGGATATTTATTAAACCCCGTTGCCCAAGTGCTTTCTGGCCATTGTGGTGGTAGACAGACACCAGCAGCTTGTGTTAGGAGCTCAGCCCTCCTAGGCTTGATCCATCCTAACTGAACAAACAAGACTTGGCATTGAACACGCTGAGCCTTTAATCCCTGGGAGAGCTCAGGAGCTCAGGCTGATCCTTGCGTGCATGTTAGCAGAGTTTCTGATGGTGAATGGGGTCAGACCATGCTTATCTGTCACTGTGGGTAGACCTCTTACACGGAGACAGGAGTGAGACTTGCAGGCTTTAATGCTATCTGCTGCATCCAACTAGTAAATGTTTAGCACAGCTAGTAGCCAAGGTGCAATTCAGTTGTGGTGTCAGAAGCCGTTTAACAGCATTTCATTTAGATATTCATATTAAGGCAGTTAGTTTCCCTATAGTTTAGCCATTCCCCCTGTGAGAGACTGAAGTGTCCTATGACTGCCTCAAAGCTTGCTTGTGTCTGTGCAAACCTCCAAGAGAAGCTGCTGAGGCCTGTGAATTGGTCTGGGGAGTGTCTTCCAGAGAAGCTGGAGTGTATTGAAGGATGCACCCCCCCACTTCTTTGTGGTTGCATTGTCTGGACTCTTTAGACAAGCCTCAAAGGGGCAGAGCTGTGCTGAGCTGGCCCCATCCTGTAGCCATTCGTGGCCCTATTGTGTAGGCCAGACCCCGTGCCTGCATGGCTAATGAACTGACAAGAGGCAAATGTTCCTGCCCTGAAGCCAGATGCAAGGAAACCTGTGGGACCAGAGAAAAAAAAAACTAAAGGTGAGCAGAAATGCTAATCAGTGGATATGATGGACTTAAAAAGGCAGCAGAAAATTTTGCTCAATGTGCATCTACCATTGAAGCCAGATCCGTGTGCACCCACCACCGAAGAACTGAAGACTGAGGACCAATGGGACGCCGCTGGATCCATGGTGGTGACTATTCTTGCAGCCCTATCTCACATCCTTGCTTTATTTCTGCCTTTTCCTTCCATTCTGTCCTATCGCTACCCCTGTTCACTTCTTTAATAATAAAAACCTGTTTTGAGTATATACGGCATTTGGCCTCGTTTGTGTCTTAATCTCGCTCTTGGGATTGTATGGAAACCTCCCCCGACATTGGATCGGGACACCCTCTCAGCAGCCTTCTCTGATGCAAATATTCTCTAAATGCCTCCTTAAGCCCCACTTCGCCTTATCTGCCGCATGCCTTCGGTGTGCTGTAAATGACACAGCCTGCCTGCTCATGAAAGCTGACATTTTCAAACCTGATTTTTAAATTGTGAAATACATGGCATGTGTCTTGCCAAAATCAGATGAAATCAAGTTAGTATCTAAAATGTTAAAATTACCATTTACATTTATATCAGAAATTAAAGCAAGAGGCTGCAGACTACATGCTTTGCAAGGATGCTGGTAAAAAAGCCACAGCCATCCTCGCCCAAAAACTCATGCACACACTGGTCCTGTAAAGACATTATTTAAATGCTGTTTGCTTGGCATCTTAGCAAATTTGCAATATTAAAAGTGACATTAACATCACAGGAGTGAAAGTTTTCAAATCACTACCAACAGAACAGAAGTGAATACATCTCCATGCAAGCACTTTATCTTCCTTTATTCTGTTAAGGAAGTAAGGGTATCCGTAAAACAAAAAAGGCAATGCCAGTAACTCAGCATAAAGGTGCTGTTTCAACTCGAAATTCAGCATCTTCATGCTGGGGGGGGATGTGAATTCTTGCTTTGGTTTAATGTTAGGGCTTTGTTCTCATGTTAAGCTTTGGTCTATTTTGGCCCCCTCAGAAAATACATACACAAGTCTAGGTAACATAGATGCCTGTGTGCTATTTCCAGAAGAGATGCAAACCCTTAGGGACAAACATGTAAAACTATCAAGGCACTTAACTCTTATGCAGAATAGGGGACAACATATATAACTGTACAGCGTAATAACTATAAATCTCTCTTCAGTAGCTGTAAAGGGACCCTCCACAAATCGCTAAGAAAAGCCATTTACATTCCAGATGATTGAAATAAGGTAAAATGAAGCCCCATACCAAGTGCCTGAATTCCGACTAAATCGTTTCTTGTTCAGGTGTCTATGTGAGGTCAGATGCCTGCATACCCCTGCATCTGCCAGCCACATCTGGAAAGGAAATTGGGACTCTAGGATGCAAACTAGCACTTGCAGACTTTGAAATGATGACTAGAGCCCATCTGCTTCTTTGAGCATCAAAATACCTTGAAATATCTGCAGCATATTTGGTTACTTCTAGATAGGGAACTTTAACAGGCAATTTAAGTCAATCTGTCATACTTCGCACCAAAGGGATGAGTCAGAGACAATGTCCCAGCTTAGGCAGCTGCAATTTGGGGCTGAGAGCAGGTAACTTCTTAAATGGCTCCAAATGTATTACAAGCACTCATCGGACTATGCCTTGCTCTCACACCAAGCTTAGGTCAAATCCACCAGATGGATTCAAAAATTTTGTCAATAATTGGTGTGCCCAGGATTGGGCAAGCAATAATCAGTGCAGGTGTGAACAGCCTTATTTTTTAAAGAAGCTTTACATTGAAGTAGGCATCCAGATCGCCAAACTTTAGTTAATATGGATTAAAAACTGAGTAGTGCTTATTGGCCCAAGTGCAGGTCCATGTTAGCCTGACAACCTGCAACTTCTGCATCAGAGCTGACTTACATCTGGAATAAGCACAGGCAGAAATTTTTTAACTTCCCCCCCCCCCCCCCCTATTATAAGGCTGTAAGAAAATAAAGCAGTTTAAAGTGATGGGAAGAAGTAGGGGCTCTCTCTGCTTTCTTTAAGGTCACCTCTTGTCTGAGCCCAAGACAGCTTCTGGGGATGGCTGAAGGTGGTCCTACCAACTCATGAAGCATGAGGAACATCTGAGCATCACCGATTGTCTGGTATGGTAGAAGAAATCATGTGCAAAAGATAAGTTTCTGTTACTGAAGTATGTTAATTAGCAGTGGATGAACCTCAAACAGTTCAGAGATCTGGTTGGCATAACCATGTCCTAAGGCAAGGTGCTAATTTTCTGAAATGGAGCTTCTGAGATCCATCAAATACTCTGGAAAGCTCATAAAACTGGATTTTCTGAGGGATTTGTACTTCCTGCTTCTATCCAGAGTGTCCTTGCCATAAGAAGACCTTTTCTCAGCAGGGCCAAGCCAAAAAGAAAATTAAAGATATGCAGAAGAATGTGGGTTACCAAGGCAGAAAGCTAGGCAAGCTATTTCTTACTACTAAAAGTTTCTGGGCTGAAAGTTGGTTTGAATTTGGGGCCAAAAGGTTCAGGTTACAGTGTGCTTTGTCCCTTCTCAATATGAGGTGCTCTGGAAGTATTATAGTGACTTGAAAGAACTCAAAAGCTGTTGACCTTCTTTGATAACCTAACATACTGGCTTTCCATTTGAGAGTGGCTCTTCGATTGAGGTTTTCACTTTTTTATTATTTTTTTTTTTTTACAGATGTCAGGTCAGCTACTCTTCTTTGTGACTGAAGAGAATAAAGGATGATGGCAGATCCTGCACTTCCCAGCTAAGTGCTTGTGATCAGTGGTCAACACTGTGCTGATGAATGCGTTTCCATTGCATCCCTCATCCCATGTGTTTTCAAGGCTGGTTAGAAGTTGGAAGGCAAGACGACAGAATGCTGCTATCTGACAGAATTCAATTTCCTGAAAAAAAGAAATCATATTTTTTTCCTTGTGACCTAAATGGAAAACATATTGTTCTGAAAATGCTGTTCAAACAGAATTACCAAAACCTTTTATCAACAAAGACATATTATAATAATTGATTAGACATCTCCCCAGATGCTGACACTGCATTCTGTCAGCAGATTTTTTGACTTCAGTCAAAACTGCTGCTGCATTATGCATGAAACTCATGGAGTAGTTGAGCTGAGGACATCAGCTACAAATCACAGCTAAACACACTAAAACCCTCCTGGTTCTGATGCTTTTACCACTTTTGAAGGCTGCCAAGTGAAGGTCATATACATTGATTTCTTTTCCTCCCTTAACAACGTTTTCAAATGTTTTACACTTTTTCATGCAGAAACTGAAACAAAAAGGATGAGTGAGGAAGAGTAATATATATTTAAAAAACGTAATGACTGATGCTGTATCCTTGTGGTGGGCGAGAAGAAAGCTGCTCTCTTATGCAATCACCAACCTGAAGTGCAACCACAATGGAGCATCTTCACCCTGCTGTGACCGTGCCAGCAACACTCTCCAGAAATGATCCTCAAAGACTACTGAAGAACACAAGAAGACAGCCTTGCTTCATCTTCTTTTCTTTTCTTCTTCTTTTTATTTTAATGAAATTGAAAATAAATTAATTCCTGGAACATTTAATTCATTCAAAACAAACAAATCATTTTTTGTTTTTATTTTTTCAAAAATGCTTTCACATTTCCCAGGCAAAACAATTCAATTAGTTCTACCTGATTTAGGAAGTCACTCCAGTCAACCTCAATATTTATTTTTTTTTCAGTGAGGAATATATGAGCAAATACATTACCAACTTTATCAGTATTAGCAAGGATAGAAAATACTCTTTATGTTTCAGACTAAGTACTAATAACTGTCAAGTACATGGGCCCTAGTGCTGCAATTTGATCTTATTCTCTTTGATGGGAATTGGCTCATATTCAACGTGTGCACGCTGATAGGAGCCTTAGTTTGGAAATACTTTGTAACAGGGACAGAATGGAATTCTGGTTTAAATCCCTGGGTTTTTCCTGTTTTTCACTGGGGCAAACATTTCTGCCTATCTTTTATTTGTTCTATAAAGTATTTAGCACATGCTCAAACAGCATGAAATGTTAAATGAATATGTAACTACTGTACACGTGCCTCTCTGGAGCTGGCAAGTTTCTTTGATTTGAAAGATTCACCAATGAAAAATGGAATTACAAACAGTATATGCATTTTTAGAAGAAAAAATATTTGTAGTAATCCATGTGTTTCAATATTTCATAAAAGTGTCTGGGTTAGTTTCAGTTTCAGTACAAAAAAAACCCCCAAAAAACCAGATTTAGATTGAAATGGATTTGCATTGAAATAAAACAAAGATTTTTTTAAGTTTCTATTTCCTTTCTCTATTTTTCCTCTCTCCTTACCAGTGGAGTATTGGACTAAATGAGAAGTGAAGCAAAAAGTAATTTTTTAAAATCTAATGGTTAAGCCTTGAGTGGTATAGAAAGGAAAAATCAGAATGAAATTATAACTATATTGTTCACATCTACATTTCTGAGAAAAATAATGATTAATTTTTAACTTCTAATTACTGCTAATGACACATTGTAACCAGGAGTGAGATGTGAGGTCTTATTAAATCCAAAGATGCACATATGGAGAATGAAAAAGTCAGTGTGTTGTCACCAGCAGTAGAAAACCCCATTCAAGGAGTGTGGGGCAGGTAATAACTGCTAATGTGTAATGAAAAAGGATCAAAGTCCCAGTGAGCAGAATATGAACAAATTGTAGGAGCCAGCCTGAGAAGCCGTCCGTACCTCGAAGTATGCACTACTTACCAACATCTGAAGTAGGTTTGGGAAGACTTTGAGCAACCTGGGCTAGTGGAAGGTGTCCCTGCCCATGGCTGGTGCGTTGGGACTGGAAGATCTTTAAGGTCCCCAAACCAGTCTATGATTCTGTGACTTCTTTTGGTCAATTCCCTCCCTGAATTCATGTTTGCCATTTGCAGAACAAACATGATGCAGCTGAAAGATTTTTCATGTAAGGTTCATCTCCACAGGGGGTGCTGAGAAATTTAATCCACTATTTAATAATTGCAAATAATTAAGGTTGGGGATTTCAAGTGGATTAGCTGAACTGCATTAAATCATTGTGTAAACACTCATATTTAGGAGCAGAGCAGCCCAAATTTAGCTCGCTTGTCCTTGGGCTGGCTGATATGCAGAGAATGGGAAGGGGTGAACAAGTAATACATTTCTTTTCCATGTGGCTATTTTTGATGTGTTTTAGAGTAACTTTCTGCTGCTTACTCTACTGTGAAAGCACAAAATTTGGCCTTACTGTGGAGAGTCCCTACAGAGCAGCTAATGTCCTAGAAATTCATGCTGTTTGCTGCAATTTCACTGGGAAGAGAAAACCTCTGGAACTGGAGTGTGCTGCAGTGATTTATGCCACTTCAGCTCGGAATAAAAGGGTTGATACAGAAGAGTTTAAAAGAGTTTAAAACAGTTTAACTCGTGTATTTGGCATATAACATAGATTCGTTTTCCTGAATGTCTTCATCTGGAGTTTCTGGGGATGCTGGCTGTGTGGCTGTGCTCTTTTTGGCTGGGATAGCGTTAATTGTCTCCATCATAGCTAGTATGGGGCTGTGTTTTGGATGTGTGCTGAGAACGGTGTTGATAGCACAGGGATGTTTTCGTTATCGCTGAGCAGGGCTTACACAGAGCCAAGGCCTTTCCTGCCTCTCACCCCACCCCACCAGCGAGGCGCTGGGGGTGCACAAGGAGCTGGGAGGGGGCACAGCTGGGACAGCTGACCCCAACTGACCCCAGGGATGTCCCAGCCCACATGGCCTCATGCTCAGCACATAAAGCTGGGGGACGAAGAAAGAAGGGGGAGATGTTTGGAGCGATGGCGTTTGTCTTCCCAAGTCACTGTTACGTGTGATGGAGCCCAGCTGTCCTGGAGATGGCTGAGCACCTGCCTGCAATGGGAAGTAATGAACAAATTCCCTCTTTTGCTTTGCTTGCATGCGGCTTTTGCTTTACCTATTAAACTGTCTTTATATAAACCCATGAGTTTTCTCACTTTCACTCTTCCTGTTCTCTCTCCCATCCCGCTGGAGGGGAATGAGCAAGCGGCTGTGTGAGGCTTAGTTGCTGGCTGGGGTTAAACCACGACAGCGGCACAAGGTACTAACCTCAATGGGTAGTGGTCCTGGTCTAATATTTCTCTTTCCTTCTGAAAAATGGAGCATGTAGTGTAGTGTAGAGCAGAATTACTTGTTCAAGGATCAAAAGGATCATCTCTATTTGGACAAATGATGCAGAAATCAAAGAACTATGTCATAAGAAGGGAACAATTAAGAGAAGACCTTTGAAGAATTTCCAGGTGTCTGGAGGATGTAGATGTTTGTGCTTATTTATACACCATGGCTGTATGCCTGTGCATTGATGGACAGAGGCTAAGCAAAGCTTTGCAAGGTCCTATGATTTTGGGCTACATTTCTTCAGCAAAACAGGGTGAGTGTGATTCACAGCACTGTGAGAACAGGGAGACGCCTCAAACATCCATGTCGGTGTGACTCCCAAGCCATTTCGAAGCCTCATACTTCAAGAGACACTTTAAAAAAAACCTGTGAAAATGAGTTTTTCATTAGTTTCTTTTCAGCCTGGCTCCCCAAGTGTTTTCTAGTGTTGTCTGGGACTTTACTATTCCCGTGTGGTGGCAGGGTACAGGGTTTTGCTGCGTGTGCTGACAGGGCGCTGAAAGATGCTTCTTCCACCCGGATACCTGATCCATTCATCCACCTCACCCGATGAGCATGTACAGGCAGTTTGTGAGATTCAATATGCTTCATTTATTTCCCGGAGTTCTTAATTGTTGATCATTTTTAATCTTGCTTTATGTTCAGATAGAGAGTAAGAGCACTACAGAAATGCCAAATGCATAAATAAAATAAAATAGAGAAATTATATGAAAGAATAATTACTTTGGATCTACTGGAATAGTGAATTAACGCTGAACCCAGAAACAGTCAACAACAGCAATCACCATACACCACCACTGTCACTGATAATAGAGGCAAATATATTTTTTCTTTGCTTAAAAAAAAAGCAAGATAATTCCCCAGTAACTTGTAGCCAAAAATCTCACCAGTCAATTAATGACCTTTGCCTCTGACATCCCTTCCTTCAAGGTTTGCATGGCTATTATTTTCAGTACTTAACCTTTTAGAGTGATTTGTGTCTTCTAATAACTGACTGCTTGTTTTGTTATCAGTCAGCTCCAGGACTGCTACAGACTCTCTTCAGCTTAAATCTTGCTTCACCTTTTTACATTCACCTCTGGTTTTGGAAAAAAAAGCTTCAGGAACAGGGAATGCCTCGGTCACTTGGATCAGTGAAGGGAGAAGTTACATGAACCTAGAAGTTACATGAGACCAGATCATTCCTGGCCGCTACACCACAGACTCTGGAGGTAACCTTCACTGCTGAAAACCCCTGAAGCACTGACTGCTGGGGGAGGTGACAGGGCAGGCTTATTGCCCTGCCGGGTACTGCTCTGTCTGCCCTCCCCTGTGCCTCTGCTGATGGCCAGCAGCCAGAGGCAGAATACCAACTAGAGAGACCTTTGATCTGACCCAGTATTTTGATTTTTGCCTATCTGAGGAGCTAAAAAACACTGTAATTTACAGCTTCGGACAGCCTTCCATAGCTGCAATAACTGTACTAGTTTAAATCTATCACATTTATTTTGAATCCAGCTCCAGAATACTTAGGAGTGATATTTGTTGATGCTGTGACTTTACTGTCCTAGCACCGGGAACTTCTAAGTCAAAATTCCTATCATCAAAACCAGTGAAAAAATCAGCTTTAAAGTAGTTGAGCGATCACCTTCTTAGAGATGCTGTTTATGTGCTAAAGGGACTAGTAGAACAAATAAATTGCATCAGTGGTATCCCAAAGATAGGCCAGAAGAAAAGGACATTGAAGGGACTGACAAGCCACCCCTTCCTTCAACTCACCCACCCCAGGGAGATCTCAGCCTTTCTCCTGCGTACAGAGTAACTAGTGAAATCCGCTCGCTGAGGCTTCGAAGTGGCACCATGAAACAACTATTTAACTCTCCTAAAACCCAGGCAGAGAGCTGCTCTCCAGACAGCCCCACCAGGCACAGGACAGGTCCTCACCAGCACACTCTTTTCTCCAGCCTGCTGTTGTGGGTTGAACTCAGCCGGTAGCAAATCACCACGTGGCCAGTTGTTTACTCCCCCCCCCCCCCCCCACCCCCCCCCCGGTGAAATAGGGGAGGGACAGAAAAAAAAAAATTGTAGGCTAAATAACAAAAATTTACTTAGCAAAAGAACAACAGTAACGATAGTAGTCCAAAACAGGTAAAGTGCAGCAGTGGCTCACCGAAGGGTGCCTGGTACAGAGCCTGTCCAGAGCAGCCCGCCCCGCCGATCCGACACCGAACCCACCAGCCAAGCCCGGGAGAGCAGCGCCCCGGGGTGCTGAGCTCTGGGCCACCGGCCATGGGATGGGCCAGGGAGCCATCCGATGGGCCAGGGAGCCATCCGCACCTAGCCCTCCGGCTGGGCTCCCTCACAGCCCATGGAAAGTTAACTCTATCCTGGCCAAACCAGGACACCTCCCGGCAGAACTCTGCTAGCCACTGTTCCCAGCGCTGCCCCAGCCCAGGCAAGGGCTGTCAGCCAGGCACGGAGCGTGAGAGCCAGGGACAGATGGGGGGCTGCCAGCAGTGTCTGAGCCAGCAGAGCCGGGGGACAGCGGGAGCTGGGGGGTGGCGAAGGGCAAGGACCACTGCTCCAGGCAGGCACTGCTGCAGCTGCACTGGAAGTAGCTGTCTGTCTGTCTGTCTGCAGCCTCAGGGTCCTACACCCCAGCAGTGAGGAGGGATTCCTACCCCTGACTAAATGACAGGTTTCTAGGCTCCCTTTAGAGGCAATGGAGAGACTGATTCTGTCACAGGCTGGATCTTGTTTCTCTAAGGAGACCACACTTCTTTTCCCTCATTGCTTTTGGAAT
This sequence comes from Strix uralensis, assembly GCF_047716275.1. Taxonomy (NCBI): domain Eukaryota; kingdom Metazoa; phylum Chordata; class Aves; order Strigiformes; family Strigidae; genus Strix; species Strix uralensis. The sequence continues at coordinate 619,362 of NC_134008.1, forward strand.
CTCTCTGTAGCTCGCTCTGCCTAACACACCCAGAGCCCCCACTGCTGGTGATGGCAATAAACATTCCAGTCTTTGTACCTTCACTGCTGGCCCTCACACATAATCCCAATCCCGCATCACCCAGCCACCCAGCTGCTTACCTACTAGCTGATTAGACGTAAAAAGACAAAAGGAACACTTGGTGTAGGAAAAAGGAAAATTGACAGGGTTATTTGAGATTTGTCCTCTTTCCTGAAGTGACCGTCACTGTTAAGAACATTTTTTATAACGCTTGTGAAGTATCAGAGGGGAACGGTGGTGGCTGCTGCTCAGGATAGAGTCATTCAAATAGATTCAGGCATTTTCTCCTGTCAGACTAATTATTGCTGTAACAGAATGGGATTCAGGGAGAAAAAGGAAAAAAGAAAAGTGGCTAAACTGACAAGTCTTTTCTTTCAGTTCTAAGTCCCACAAAATCCTAGCTCTCTGGATTTACATGATTTATTAGCAACATGTCCCACAAAGTGGAACAAAAGTATTAACCATTCAGGATAAATCCTCATGCTGAGCTCGCTGTGATGGAGCCCCTGTGCTACCTCTGAGCATCAGCATGGTGACAGGCCACCCAGCACACACTGGCAGGACCTGGGGAGGAAAACCCTCTCCAAGAGACAGAGCAGTTTGCAGCCATTCAGCATGGGGTATTTCTTCTATGTCCACTGAGACATGTCTATCTCCTTTCCTAAGGTACAGACTGAGAGAGGCAGAGAGAAGCTACAGGGCTGTTCTGGGATGGCTCTGCAGGGGCAAGGCAAAGTGCTAATGATGGTGGGGAGGGAGCCAGGGAGGGAGGGACGTGTGCTAATACAGATTAAAATTTCTTTATCCCCACTTTTCCCAGGCCTTACTAACTTACATGCACCCCTGGAATACCATGGTCCCATGGAAACTGGAGTATAATGGGATTTAGCCCCAAGTGAATTGTGCTTGTTCCCATAGGAAGGGGAGGGTGAGATGTGAATCTCAGCTGTCCACATGCAAGGCCATGCCTGCGCTTGTGGCTTGGGCTGTCTCTGCTCCCAGAGCACTGTGTGATGTCCTGCCAGCACAGCACCTTCCACAGCAGGGCCCCAGCCTCATGTGGGCCCTTGAGGCCCTATCGGAACATAAATAATAAAGATTGTGCTGCTACAGAAATGTAAAATAGTCACAAAGACATGATTATCCCATAAAAAGGAATTGAGACTCAATGAAACGCTGTTTCACAGACCACGAGCTCATCCTTTCCAGTTCCTTCAGAGATAGCAATCCAACTGTGCGGGGTACACAGCAATACTGCAAAGGCCCAGAGGTGCAAAGTTAATGCTCTCCTAAGCGGAGGCAGAATAGACAAGAGGGGGTGTGGTGGTGGTGGGGGGGAATGTCTGTGTGTGTAAATGTAAGAGTTCGTCCAAAAGGTTCCTGGAACAATAATCCTCCCAACAGTCAAAAAAACGTTTTGCACAAAGATGAGAGCAAGCTGAGAGATGCAGAGTTCAAACATTGCAGCAGATGGCAAATTAACTGATTTGGGCGCTCTCCTCAAAGAAGTGTGTGTCCCGCACGTGTGTGTATGTATTTTGTGGGTGTCTCACCACCCCCCATCTCTCATGACACAGATCTTGCTGTGTACATTGTCTTGCCAGCAGGACCCAGCCAAAGACATTTGGTGCCCATGGAAGGTTTCCCATGTAAATACACAGGATTTGCTGTTGATTAGTTTTCTTCAAGCAAAATGTGTCAGCCATGGTGGGATGGGGAGTTCACAGGGCTGTTGGTCTGGCTCCCCTGTATCTTGAGCAGCAGCATATGCCACTTGGGATGGACCTAACTGGGCCTACAGCCTCAAATGTCCTCCAACTCCCAGTAAACTCATCCCAAGTGAGTGGCTGTGTTCAAACAGACAGCCCTCGCTTTACATGTTGAAGTATCATTAAGGAAATTGGTCACAGACCTCAGAACTGAACCCGTGGCTAATCTCAAACTGGCCTCCATCGCCAGGCAAGCTGTCCCTGTAGGGCCAGAATCCCATGCAATGACATGGTGCGCAGAGATCCTGAGAAGGAAAAAGCAGTGTTTGCCAAAGTAGCACTTTATTTAGCCCTCCTGCTATCAAAGCCTCAGCTGTACTTGTGTTTAGTTTTTAATTTGTATGCTGACTTTACTACACACTTTGCTCCATGTGTGTATTGGCAAAGCTCCTGCAATGCAGTTATTAAACTCTGATACATGTGTAGGTGTATAATTGCAGAGAGGATTTTTTTTTAATAATGTATTTTGATCCCTCTACAAATATAGAACATAATTATCTGCAATTACCACATGCTTATCTAAATAACTGTGTATTGTTCCCCCTCCTGCCAAAGAACATGAGCTTCCTGTTCATGGCACAGCTACAGTGCTGCTCAGTTCACAGCTGTGCGCTCCACACCACCAATTACTGAAAGGATGTTTATGCATCGTGTAAGCGGCAAAGCAAACACACACACACACACACACACACAGAGCTTAAGAAATCATTAAATCTAGAGCAGGGAGAATTTGAAGATTAATAAAACAGTATTGAACTTGCAGTCTGTCAAGGGCAGAGTTCTTGTCAAATCCTGCAGCAGAGGTTGCTTAGTTAAGAGGCCAAAACTTGATACTTAAGGAAATAGCTTAGTTTTCACAGTTACCTTACAAACTTGCTGGGTAACTCAGAGGACTATGCAGATTATCAGTTATCCATTATGGATAACAGAAATACCTGATTTTTTCTCCCAGATCAGATCCACTGTAGATCAATTGCCAGTTCCAAATTCCTTCCATTTAACTTCACCCTGTTTTCACTCCCATTATGCTTAAATGATCGGCTTTTAGAAAGCAGGATACTTTCCTTATCACGAGTAGTCTAAAGACAACAGTTATCCAGTCCTTGGTATCTTTCTGCTGTTAGGAATGTGGGGGCAGAAGGGACGATAATACCAGTTTAATAACGAGAGCCACTGACTAATTTCCAGCTGATGTTAACACAGATGATCTCTGGGGTCACTGAAAGTGCACCTATTGCATTCTCATAGTGTAAAAGCATGTCTGTGGCATACTACAGCCTGGCTTAAGGGTGGCTGGGGTAGTTTAGGCTCACATCTGACAGTGCTCTCCGTTTCCTAGGATTCATTCACTCCATTACCTGTCCAGCCCAATGTATCAGAAGTCTGTGTTTATTTTTCTAGTGGACGGAAAGGTGAGGCAGTTCTAGCCCAGCTCTGGCCAGGTCATGGTGTCAGACTGTAATCTGACAATCTCTTTAAACTGATCTAATTCTGTACCAAAAGAAAAAACTTCTTTCTTTTTCTTTTCTTTTCTTTTCTTTTCTTTTCTTTTCTTTTCTTTTCTTTTCTTTTCTTTTCTTTTCTTTTCTTTTCTTTTCTTTTCTTTTCTTTTCTTTTCTTTTCTTTTCTTTTCTTTTCTTTTCTTTTCTTTTCTTTTCTTTTCTTTTCTTTTCTCTTTTCTTTTCTCTTTTCTTTTCTTTTCTTTTCTTTTCTTTTCTTTTCTTTTCTTTTCTTTTCTTTTCTTTTCTTTTCTTTTCTTTTCTTTTCTTTTCTTTTCTTTTCTTTTCTTTTCTTTTCTTTTCTTTTCTTTTCTTTTCTTCTTTTTTCTTTTTTCTTTTTTCTTTTTTCTTTTTTCTTTTTTCTTTTTTCTTTTTTTTTTTTTTCTTTTTTCTTTTTTCTTTTCTTCTTTTTCAGCTGGCCTGTTCCCTGACTCACAGCCCTGGAGTGCTGGTGTTTAGATCTACACAGCAGAAAATCTGGGAGCCCCAGACCCAGGAAAGGGCAGGCAAGACCTATCACTTCTGGGGAATTCAGATCAACTGAAATCCCTTGCTAAATCCCTACCTGCCCTTCAGCACTTGAGAATAAAAAAGGGGAGCACTGGTTTAATGGAAGCTCCTCTGTGAGACTAGAACTTGGTCTCTACTGCTTGAAACAATACCAGGACATTGTCATGCAACTGCATAATTCTGGGGGGAAAAAACCTACTTCTGTTAGCACCCAAAACCTCCCACAAGTACATACTGGCCACTTATGACCCAAGGTCACACAGAAGGTCAGGGTACAGCCCTACCATCTCCCACCACCCTCCAGTTCAGAGCATCTCATTGCTCCTTCACCAGTTCAGCAGTGTAGCACAAGGGAAAGCGTTCCTGGGTTCCTGCCCTTGCCTTGCAATTCTAGACACAGCTCACAATTTCCAAGAAAGAAGTTCCTCCTTCATTCCAGTACCAATCAATCAAAGATACAAAACCAAAGTCTTTGTATGTATTAGTGTTTTACGAAAGAGCCCTGATCTTTGTTTTGATCCTCTCAAAATGAATACAGTTCAGAGCCAATACAGGCACACATACAAGCATATTTGCTGCACCCTGTATCTTTACCCTTCAGCAATTAATGTCATTTACTAATCATATTCCACCAAGAAAAGAATATGCTTCTTTAAACTGTCTTATGAAGTGGCATTTCACAAACAGAAAAGCAGGTGAAAGGGAAGGGAGAATACTCCAAACTATGGCCTAAACTTTTAAAAATCTATTCCTGAGTGGCTTCACAATGTGACATTATTTCTACATTTATCCAACAAGTTCATGAACTCGTCCCTTCACTATGGATTCCAATTCCCATTGGGGTGAAATATTGACAGTCTAGTGCATTTGAATTACAACGCTATCCGGAGTTGGATTTGAAAGTGATTATCTGAAATAGAATTGACCGTGACATCCATATGACAACCAGGTGTAAGTAGTGAATGACTGGAGGCGAACTCTGTAGGAGGCCCATCACTGCATTTGCATTCGTAGGAAAAGAAAGATCATTTTGTCCTTGCAACAATTTACTGTTTTTTGTTATCCTTCTAAACTTTGCCCCTGTCAAATAATGCATATTCTGTGCATCAGTCTTATATACGTATACATTTTACACTTCATTCTTATTGCTGCTGTTATTTGACAGAGATTTTCTTCTTCTTTAACCCTTTTGCCCTGAACATGGACTATTAAAAAAAAGGCTTTGTAATTTTCCATGTCTTTTTTTATATAAATTGTTCTGAGAATCAAAATCGTTGCTATTATGCCTGAATTTTCTTGCCTTTTTTTTTTTTTAAAAGAAAAAATCTTTAACAATAGCAGTGAGAATGGAGGGAGGGTGAAATTACATTTCTCTGCAAAGTGGCTTTGGAATTTTAACATGATGATTTTCCAGGAGAAAAGCTTAAGGGATCATATAAAATGAATTTTGCCATCGTAAGAGATCTGTCTTCAGGTGGGGAAAATATATTCTAATTTCACAGAGGGCTTCAAGGGACTTTGACAGAATTCATTTTGCTGGCAGATATGATCTAGGTATTAGACAAAACCACATTTCGTCATAAGAACACTGTTAGCTATTTGACATAATGCATTTTGGACACAGTTGGGATTTGGTGGAAGTGACAGTCATTTTCTTGCCAACGAAGAACTGTTTCCGGCTAGAGAGACCCCAGTCTCCTGCTCAGACATGATAGTCCTTTTAAATCGGGATGAATATTAGAAGTGACCAAAAATTTTTGACACCCCCCTGGTTTGACTTTGCACACCATCTTTGTCACTCCAACACTGCAGGACTCTGGCTGGGGGTAGGTCTGGGGGAGATGTGTAGAGAAGGGGTCTCAACCCTATCTCAATACCCTGCTTAAAATGAAGGACACTCTCTCTTACATGCCCTGGGTGACAGGGGACATGTCACTTCACTCTCTTTGCTCCAGTCAAGGACACTAACGTAGCAGGGAGTAGGGATGCTTGCTCCCAAGCTACTTGTTTTATCTCGTCGCCATTCCACGCAAAACATAAAGACAATCCTGGAGAACAGATACAAACATGCAGAACTCCCTATCTCTGGACCCACTGAAGGTGCAACACCTCACGGTTCCCCTGGTCTCTCTCGGAACCACTGAAAATCAGTGGTGAAGATTCAGCAGAGTGAAGAGCACTTGGGTTTGCAGTAAAATCTAACCTCATGCTCAGTGCAGCCTCGTGCTCAGTGCAGGCACCACATGAGCGAGGGTTTGAACCAAGTCAGGCCGAGATGGGAACTGAGTGTTTACCTCTGGCAACTGAAGGAAGCACTGTAACTGCTCAGCTACACATAAATGAGAGAGCAGCTCAATTCCTGCTTCAGGTTTTCCGGAGGGAACAGTTTGGGCAGCTAGCACTGGGTAAGGGACTGGCCCTCGGCAGCCCAGGTGGAACGAGGTGTCTGCTCCCAATAAGCTGTCTGCTCCCTGCTTTGTACGGAAACTTCCACTCAGTTGGTCAAATCAGTCACTGACAGATTTCTGCCTGCACTGCTATTTCTGTATGAGAATGGCTACCTCCTGCTAAAATATGCGCTGAATTGTTAGAGAGGAGATGGGGGCGGGAGGTCAACACTCCTGTGCTTTCAACAAATGTTGGCTATTACAGAAACCTGAGATGAAAATTCCCCTTTCAGCTGGATCCATCCCTCAGTGTAGCTGTCACTGTACCTCCCTAGGCACTTGGCTGATGTTCTGTTATTTTTCTCTGGTTTAATTTTTTCCCTGTCTCTCATTTATGCTTTTTTTTTGTTTTGTTTTTCCCCTCTATTTTTGTGTTTTAAAGAGCTCATTGAGTTAATTTTGTGCTTCTGCTTTGACTTCATTCGGAGAGGGAATGATAGAAGCATGGGTTCATTAGCTGAATCTTTTCAATCCTCTTTGGTTAGAGGAATGTGAGTGATGAATCACAGCCTCCATTGTTGTGGGTTCTGACAGTACTGTGGAAATATTTTTAAACAAAGAAACCAAAAAATTACATATTTATCTAATGAATAAATTACCCTTTGGGCATAAACTGACTAGGCAGGTCTCTGCCATAGCAATGTGAGAATATTTACAGTATCTAGGCCAGAGAACAGCAATCTAATCAGTGAATCCTTATGTACAGGATCCCCAAAGCAGGAGTGAGAGAATAGCAAATATTCCACATGAAAAGTCAATAGCATCACTGTGACTTCATGATCCTTCATGAATTTGGACTAGGCCAGTTTTTGACAAAGCAAAATCTCTGGCATGTTGAAACTTCTAGGGTGAAACTTTCAGTTTGAGGTTTCGCTATATATGATCCTGAGCACTACTGAAGTTTTGTGAAAAGCCCCTGGCAGCAAATCGATGGCAGAACCCAGAGACACCTCATTATAAAGAAAGTAACCCAGAAAGAGAGTATCAATGACTGTGAGCCCTGAGGAGATCCAGGTGGTGGGAGATTCTCACATGACTGCAAGAAGAGGTGCTGCTATCCAGCGATCTCCAAGTGCTGGTGATAAACAGCTTCCCTGGAGAGAATAAACAGAGACCTGCCCCCAGCGCGGGTCTGTACAGCTCTACCAAAGTCAGCGGGCACCAAGCTGAGGATACAGCCCAGGCAGCCTGAGCTCTCGGACAGGGCATGAGCGGTGACAGATGATACTCGCTGGGGCCAAACCCAATGCTGCACGGCACTGCAGTGGTGCCATCAGTGCCAGTGAAGCTGTGCAGATGTGCAGCAGTGGGGATATCTAGCCCAGGCCTGGAGGAACATCTGAAAATGAAGAACTCATGGAAATTTGACATGCTAGAAGTTCAAGTTTGCTTCTGACTGATGCTGAATGCTTTCATGTCCTTGTCAAGCTGGGTTTTCAGATGGGGTAAATTCAGAATTGTTCTATCCCAGATGGCAATGAAAATTTATATCAGCTCAGTCTGGCCTACAAACAGCATATGTTTATCTCAGAGGAGGGGGAATTCAACATTATTGAGGAATGGGGCCTTCGAGAAGTGAAGGCGTAAGACAAGAGGAGCTCCACTGGCTGGTGTGATTTCAACTGTTTAATAAAGAGGGCTGCAGCCACAGACAGAAAAGAGAAAAACTAAGGCAAATTTAATTTCCTCACTTGTCAGTAGCAAAGCAAGAAGAGAAAAGAGGTTGGCAAGGACTGAAGGAGGCTGAAGTGCAAAGGGCGAGGCACTAGCCCCCTTGTCCTCAGAAGATTAGCTTGGCAGTTGGGCACCTCTTCAGCCTCGATGAAAGTGAGAGCTCAAAATCAATGTGTGTCCCATTATGCTGCCGAATTTCAATACAGAAAATGCATGAAATATGAAGTGAAAGTTCAAGCAACTGAGTGAGCCTTTTGAATGCATGTTGTGCAATAATTGCTAATTAACAGTCTTTTGCTTGGTTGCAGTGTAATTTGTAATCAATTCCACATGGAACAGGCCGTAATGCACGTGTAATGGGATTCTAAACACCCGCCATCACTTGTTAGGCACAGGCAAGTGTGCATGTGAAAGTCAATGTGCTTTAGGCAGCATGAAGCAGGTTTTCAGGCAGCACAGACTGGCAAGGCTCTATTTACACCACCTGACCATCTATAACATGGTGGTGGTGGACGGAGCGGGGCTCCTTAGCTGCCTTTCAGCAGCACGGCCTGAGGCCAGCAGGACCTGCCTCCCCTGCGACTGGCGAACTCCAGCTGCCCAGGTCAGGTCTGGTGAGAAAGGACTGTCCTGGCCTCACTCCAGGTGAGAGCAAGTGGCTGTGAGTTCGAAGTGAGGGCTACCATCTCTGTTAGCCCCAGGATGGACACCTCCCAGATCATACAGACATCAGCGGAAAGCTAAGAGCCAACAGAAATAGTTGATACAGGGTTGAAGGGGTGTAACCCTTCCTATCTACATTAAGCACCTCTTAATTCACTCAGGGGTTCTTTCTGTGAGGACTGAATTTCCCTTGATGGAGACTGCAGCAACAGCTGCAGCTAAGAGGACATTTAAGGCTTTTCTTGCTATATTTTTAAAATGTGCTTTTCCTACCCCACATCTCACCCTATTCAATGTTTCTCTCAGTTATGCCAATACAAATGTTTATGCCACTGCAGCGTAAACAGTCATTGCAACAATCTGGTTGAAACTGAAAATGAAAGTTCTGAGGGAACAAGAACACTTTTTTTTTTTTTAACTTGCACTCTTTCAGCAATTTGGTTCATAAGCAATCCTCTAGACAATTCCATTGGCACAAGTGAGTAAGGCTGAAGCCTGGGAGTAACAACCTTTACCCAGGAACGACAGTTCTCCAAGGTGTCCTGCTGCTGAAGGAGCTGGCAGCACGCAGGATCCTTCGAGGACACCTATCTATGTGTTTATCTCTGTGCAGTACGTTGATTGTAAGCACCGATTAGTGTTTCCTTATAAATCGAAAAGACATGAATCAAAATAGAACACCACACTGCAATATTAATGAATAGCAAATTGATCTATCTATCTTTCCACTTCACGTTCATCATTGCCATGGTACGTAGGCACCAATGGCAAAGTCATCAGTTATTTCTGTTGCTTCCCATCAGCCCCTGGCTTTTTAAGCAATGCCTTTGGGAACATTGCTACCACTGCAGCCATCTGATTAATTAAAAAGAAAAAACAAAAGACAGTAACTTAATTCAGAGGCACAACAGTTTTAGCAATAGACTCTTATTATTTGTCTATTTTTTAAATTTAGTTCTTACATCAACCCTTAATTTTCATATCAATGTGGCAGGATAACTTCCCTGTGCTAACATGCCACTGGGACCAGCATAATTAATGTATCTAATGTGAAAGTTTAAGGTTCATTAGGTTTGGAATTTAGGCAGGTTTTTATTCAAGCATGTTATAGCAAATCATTAAAGGCTAAACACAATTTGTAAAACACCACAGTGCTGTTCAGCTGTAAGTTTGCTTGGGGCAGAGTAGGTGGGTCTGAGAAACACTTTGCACCTTTGAGACCTTCTGTCAAATCAACCAGGACAGCGACAGACAACACAAGCTGATCTTATCCTTTGGCGGGGAACAGAAGAAGATGGGAAGGGGTCGATTTTCCTAATAATAGTGGCAATTAAGAGGACAGCTGAGTTCAAGTCAATTGTGGTAATGGTGATATCCTCTCCCTGCCACTAACATGTCACTCATCTGAGGAGAAGCAGGTCCTACGCAGAGTCAGGCCGTCACATGCTGTTAATTATTGTACACTGGCGTATCCAAGACCCCTGTCAGCTCAGGGCCACGCTGTGAGAGGTGCCGTGCACTCACAAACAACATCCTGGCACCAAGGAGTTTGCAATCTAAGCGGGCCAGAGAGGCTGAGCGGGGATTGCTGTCCCCACTTACACACTGAGAACGAAGCACAAAGCAACCTCAGTGAGTGGTCAGACACAATGCGATGCCCTCAGCAAGGTCTGGATGTTACTAAGCTGAAGGGTTTGGATCATTTTTCAAATATAAATGCCAAAATTCCAAAGAAAATTGCTTCAGGAACAACTGTTCTAGATGGGTATGGCACCGAGTGATAACTCTAAAGAAAGACTGTGATAGGATACAAACCCATGGCTCTTGGCTATGCCAGGACCGTTGTAAAACCAAAGACACAAGCTGATATCTGCAACTGTGAGGAATTCTGTCTCCCTGAAAAAATCACAGGCATGTGTGAAACCTTCAGTAGAGTCCTGATATCCCTGACAAAAAAGACTTCCACACACCTCCCAACTCCAATTACCCCCTCCTTTAATTCTCTGAATTGTTTTACTTAAGCTTCCTTTAAACCTAAAAAGGTTTTTTCCTTCTTCTTTTCTTGTCCTTTTTCTTTTTTCTTTTCTTTAAATAAAAAAGCACCTGGCAAGCAGGATTTCCCAAGCTTCAGTGGTTTCAATTGCATTCCAAGCAATAATCCTAAGAACACAACGTGACTGAGACACCTCAGCTGGGCAATAGCAAGAACAAAAGAGATGTCAGAAGGTGAGTGTCAATCAACTGCAGGTATCATTAATTAACTTCGAGTTACTCATTCCTATTCATTCTCCAAGTGATCTCTCAGTGGAGGCTCCAGCCCTCAGACACTGCTCTATCTCCATGTTGGGATCTCAAATGCTTCGAAAGAGGATGTCTACCCTGACTATCAAGAGGGTGCCAGGAGAAGTGGTGGAGAAGATTAATTAATGTCCTCTGAATTTTAAAGGTGAGAGAAGGGCAAAGCTGACAGGCTGGCTGGGGGCCCTGGGCCTCACATGGGTAGTGTCTGTCCTTCTGAGGGCTTTAGGCTACTGAGGTGCTTTCCACTGAAATTGCAGTGAAACTAGTGAGAATCAGCCTCTTGTGCACCTTTTTTCTCATCTTCACAGGCTCAACAGTGCTCCAGATACTGTGATTTCAGTGCACATCCCTACAGGGGAGGTGTTCTGCAACTTTTGCAAACCTGCCTGTGAGAACTTATCTGATGACCTCCAGTGTCTGATTTTTGTCCTGCATTCTCATAACCGTTTCCAGTTCTGTGCTTTGATTCCTTAGGCAGTCTTTGGTGGCAGATGTTAAGTTTCACTCAAATAGGTTTTGCAACATTTGATCTTTCTTATATCAGGTTGCTTTATTCTTCCCTGTCCCCTGCACATATTGTCATCATCTGCTGAAACCTGGCTCATTTGGATTAGAGTGCAAGTTAAACTCTAAATCTGATTGCATCAGTCCCTTTGCCACTAGAGTTTCTGGGACAATTAAACTGGCACAATAGATAACCTCTTCTTGAACCAGATACTTTGAGCTTTAATGCTTAACATCAACATTTGGTTTTTTGTAAGCAAGATAATTTTAACGGGGTGCATCTTTATTCTCCACCTACAGCATTTCATCTTTCAACAGAAAAGTAAAAAAAAAAAAAAATTCACTTTTTTGCAAGCTCTACTTAGAAGTACAATCTAGACCTTTCCAATACCTCTCAGTGGCCCCGACAAACCTCCTGGACATGACTTTTTAATTGTGTTTCTTTCTTGTCCAACTCTGAACCAAACTTATTTGGCCTTGTTTTTGTTAGAAGTAGATGAGATTTAAAAAGGATCTTTCAGAAGCTGACCACTCAGATAACACTGATTAAGTATCTGATTTTATTGGTCCTCTGATTAGTCCTGTTATGTGCTTCTTTAATACCCCAAAAAGTTACAAAATGGGTTGAATTCCTATTTTAGAAGTAAGTGCATCTAAACAAATCACACTTTGTTTCTGGATTTCACCACCACTCAACAGAAAGACACTAACTGGCTGCGTGTACATGGCTCTAACTCCTTATGACCGAAACTGAAGCCATAAAGATGGTTTATATGACTCTGTTTTACTTTGTGTTTGCAAGGAACTAGAACTGCACTATCAGTTATTGGAAATCAGGCAAAGAGTGGTAACTTCTAACTGATGTAACTTTTAAAGTCATGCTTACTCAGTCTCTGTGATTATACCACAGCCTTAGAAGTGTTAAAAATCAATTTTACATGTTTTTGGAGCTTAATACTTCTGAAAATGGGATCAAGACAATTACATAATAAAAGTACATACTTCTCCCCAAAAGGTCACAGCCCAATTAATTTTCACAGCTTCTTTTTTATTTTCCCTAATTTAGATTGCCATCAGATCTCAGCTTTGTACAGAGTGCCATCACAAATGTGAATAAAGATTCCTTCCTCATTTGGAAATTATACAATACATAGCTCCTCCTCCTCAGAGCATACACAGCACCTTGTTAAAAAAGTGAATTATAGGCAGTGATTTACAGTGTACTTTCACCACTTTTGACACTGTGTTGAGCATCTGTTCTTTGATGGGTACTTCAGTATTAAGGAAATTTAACTTTAAGAGTCTCTAGCATTTCCAAGAACTTTAGCATTATGAAATTGGGGATCATTCTGTAAACTTTGACAATCTTCTTCTGAAGTTTCATTGCTTCAATATTTCTCAAAGATAATAGATTTCTGGAAGGAAAAGATCTGATTCATTATGGGGCATAGATCAGACAGTAGGAATTATGTCATTTGTCCTGCCACAATGGTTGTTCAATCTCTAATTCCACAATATCAACCTAACTAATAAAAAACCACTTTCTTTTCCTATAATACTGTGCATACTTAACACTGGAACTCTTCACAGTCAGCCCAGAAAGGAAGATGAAAACACACGATGTCAGAAGCAGGGAAGAGATACTTACAAATCTGAAGGTTATTTTTCTGCTCTCCTGTGGGACAAGACTAAAGGCCAGAATTAGAGAGAACAAAGCCCTAAAGAAACACCTTTAAAAACTTCTGACCCAAAGCAGCTACTTATTTTGTGGAGTTGTTTGCTCCTTGCTGACACACTGGTCAGGAATGTGGCTGGAGCTCACCATGGTTTGTGTGATCTAATGTAACAGATAACAGCAAGTGGAACAGAAAGGGTGTCCCAGGAGCAAGGGGCAGTGCAGAAGAGCGTCTAATGATCTCATCTATTTAGCTTTGCAGCCTGGCATGAATGTGCCTTCCTTGAGTGACTTTTTACTGTTCATTACCTAGCATCTTCTTCCCCGAGAGAGAGCTGCTTACAAAAAGTACTTACAAAGGCACTGGGCTTGAAAGATGTACTGTGCTCCTGTGTCTGACTACCAGAGGACAGGCTGAAGACGTCCTCCCCACAGCTAGGCCAAGGTCCTCAAAGGGACTTGGCCCTGAAGACAGATGGTGATGTTACAGCAAACCTGGTTCCTGCATGAACTCATTTCTCCAGTGGTCCAGCCCAAACAGCAGAGTAATCTGCGAAAAGCAACCAGGTAAACCTCACCTCCCTGACCTGTCAAGATGCTATCATCTCCACAAAACAAATACCAATGCAAAAAGGCACACAAGAGAACCACCTTGCTGAATATATGAGAGGTTAAGAGAGCTTCTGGCTCCGGAACCGAATCTTTAACTGCAAAGTTAGGTCTCCTGTGGGAATGTAGAGAGGTGAGAAACTGCTCACAAGACTGGAGCTGGATTCAGTGTCCCTGTCATCTCATGGCAGGATTTCCCCTCTTGTACACTACACATATTACACACAACTTTCCAGGTTTAGTTCTGAATCTGAACCTCTCCAGATTTTGAAGTGGGAAGAAAGATTCTGGCTCTTTTCTCTCCACATTGCCACATTTCACCACAAACCCCTGTATTTCACTCCCTTTAGAATCTTTTAGCTAGCTTCCCCACTTAAACAAATATAGACTGAGCATTATTTTCCTGTAGGGGTTATGCAATGCTTTATAAAATATGAACTGTCATGCAAAATGGCACATGTCTTATGCAATTCAAATGCTTTTCACCCTTCTGGGCATAATTACTGGGAAGAATGAAAAAAGGTTCCTTGAAACATGAAACAGTTTACATCCCAAGCCCCTCCTGGTGCAAATGAAAGCAATTTTATTGCTGTTTCAGTTCTGATAAACACAGAGCAAATTAGACATCAATTAGCAAAAGCTTTGTTCATCTATGAGATGATTCCAGAGTGACAGTACCTTGGTAATGAGGCCCTGTGTGGCACAAAGGAACTCAAGTTGGCTCTCAACCCCCTGGCAGAGGAACAGGCACACTGCACACCTCGCAAACCTGACTCCAGTCTTCTGTCCCTCTTTCGCTTCCGAGTGGCACTGATGTGCGAAGTGAGATGGGCTCATCTGAGTTCATTCCTCCTGATTATTTTGTATCACCACGGGGTTACAAGCACAAAATCTGACAAGCAAAACCTGCAGTCATTTACCTAAGTCTAGGCGTGATCCTAAGTGGAAAAACAATCCAGTGGTTTCATATTAATCCTGCCAGTTCAGAATTGATGAACAGTGAGGCGAAGGCCCTCCCAGGGCAAGTTCATAGCTTCGTGAGAGTTACTGCAAGGATAGATGTCCTTTCATCTGACATCATAGGAGTGTGTGATTTAATCAAGGGGTGGCAGTTCTGAGTGGTGGTTTGACAGTCAAAGGTCCAATCTGACACCAAAATAGAAAAACGCTGCCAAAAGGCATTTGTTGTTCATTATTTTTCTCATAAGTTTGGCCATTTCACTGCTCTGAGTCACCAAGGATGGGAACAAGTGGAAGGACCAAGGTGAGGGTGGGCAAAACCTGAAGCTGCATTCAAAGACTACATCTGTAACGCACAGCCTGAGGTTCATAAAACCTGGATTAATGTGGGCTGGGCCAGGCTGGGATCTGTTTGGTATTTTGTACCACCCAATCCTTTGTCTTGTGAGCAGTGCTGGTCAGAAACATTCCCTTTTATCACCATAAACTACATCTGCTATGGTGAACCTCTGCTGTGATCCTTTGGATCCTAGCAAGGCTTTGATATGTTCTGCAGCACGTGAGAAGAGCAGAGTGAGGGCATGAGGTAACCAAGTGAGCAGGTCTCCCGAGGTATCACCACTGCATTTCCAAAAGAAAGTGGGTATTTCACCATTCAAAATAATACACTTTTCATATTCCCACCCACATTTTTGTTTGTTTGTTTAATTCCTCTTATACCTATTTTGTTGATTATTCTGAACTGATTTGATTTTGATCCTACCTAGTAAGAAACAATCACACCTGGAAATCTTGAAAGCTGCTGTTACACAGAACTGGCACCCATTTGTCATCATGAGTTAAGTGTACTGAAAATGAGATCTGAACTCTGCAAATGGCTCATTGCTTTCCCTTGCCATGCCCCAATCTGCCGATCCAGACATGCACAGTTTGAGGGCACAAACGAGGGGATCAGTACATTTTCAGCTCTCCTGACACCCATGAAAGCAGTTAGATGCACACATGGAGCTATCAGTAGATGGTGTGAAGTGAGTAGCCCAGAGGGAGGAATAATTATTTATGAAAAATCCTGGATTTGTCTTGATCCTTGTCTTGTCTCCATCTTATCTTCAGCAACACTGTCATTGACAAACCATCATTCCAGGATGCTCCAGCTAGTCTTTTAATTTGTTTGGTGGCAGCAGTAAATTTGAGGTCTTCAGGTCTCTCCAAATACCTGATTCTGTCAGTCCAGAGGGCTGAGGAGGTTTATTGAACAAGCTGTCCTTAATATCAATGGTTTATTTCTCGCTTTCTTACTAATACTCCCTCCTCCCTTTTTTGAAATTCTCTTTAGTCATTTAAAACTCAGGACCATTTTTCTCTTCTTATTGGGTTATTCACTTTAACCTTTTCAGTGTACTTCTGTGAAGCAGGTCATAACTTATCAAAGCTTTATAGCTCCTCTTTCTGAAGCTGTGCTTGTATTTACGAGTGGGTCAAAAATGACAGCTTAAAATGCTGTTCTTCTTAGCTGACTAACCAGTCTGGAGAACCTGACAGCCACCGTGATTTGCTGGAAGCTGTGGTGAAATTCAGGCTGAGGTATCCCAATCCGACAGGGAGGACAGCACATCCAGGAGATGTACCAGGGCACCAGACCCCACAAAGAGGGACTAAGGGGACCTGCTCATGAGGAAACAGATGTTAAGTGGGAAGCAACCCAACACAGTTTTCTTCATGGTATCACAGAATATCCATTACAAAGTCTGTAGTTTAGAGTAGGACTAAGGAGAAGTCATCCCAGAAACTTTCACGGGGAATGATTCCCTTATGTTTTCTATTTAGAAGATTTAGGTCAAACTTTACTCGAGCTAGAAGATTTTGCCAGATGGAAGCTCCCAGAGAGGGGAGTTACAGCTACAACTGTTTCAGATCATTTTCTTAACATGTTGGTATAGCTGAGGGGCCAGTCCTAGATACTTTGGGAAAGGAAGAGAAAACGATAGGTTTCCAGTAACTAGAGAAATTCAGACAATGCATAGTGAAGATCAGTTCTCAGCATAAGATGGACAGGAAAAAAAGGGCTATTGCAGCCTAATAGCAAACACACAGCACAGTAGTGATGTGCGACCCACGAGTGTGCCATCAGCTGAAGGACAAGAGGTCTAGTCTCATCTTCTCATGTGTGCACACGTAATTCATACACTAATTGCTGCCTATTGTCTCAGCACATGGTCTCATTGTCCCCAGAGTACCAATGTCCAGGCTGCAGCTCCCTCCCACTCACAGCACGTCCTTTATTCTGTGCAGAGCTCCGCACTTCGCTGTGCAAACTGAGTCCACGGCTAGGATGTGTCAGGTGTTAGAATGCATTTGGATGGGGTTGTCTCTACATGACAATTCATAATTGAGTTTGGCCATTTGGGTTTATTTCAGCTCTACTTGGCAGTTTTGTTACTCTTCTAAGTGTCCTCAAGTCCAGTGGTCCAATGTAGATTTAAATGAAAAAGATTTACATTATCGAAGTCCTACAGATCAATCAATTTTTCTCCATGGTGATTTCTGTCTCTTCTGTAGCTATACCTGTCTGACAAAGACTGTGGGGTTAACTACATATTTTTACAAGATTACATCCTTCTTTTGGTGGAGTGGTCTCAGCCATCCTCTGGTTCAGAGCACAAATCATTCTTTTCAGCTTCTTTGTCATTTTTTAGCTTGATGTATAAAGAGTTTTGATAGCCCCTGCAAACTTGCCATTACAGTAGGCTGCCCATGAATTTATTCAATGGCTCTGTACATCTAGTGAATTTTGCTGACATTTTTCCCCCTCTTGCTTTAGATGATTGGCACTGCAGTGATGCATTTTGGAAATGCACACAAGTGGAGCTGATTTTCAGACCTGACCAGAAAATTTAGTTCTTAAAGTTGGATTTTTTTTTGTTTCATTTTTTAATATCTCATACTAACATGGAAAATTTCCTCTGAAGAGCTTTGGTCTGGAAGACAGATTAAATAAGAAGAGACACCTACAAAACACTGCAAGAATAGCCTCCACAGATGAGCTGTTGAATGAAGAATAAGAAAAGGTCAGATTAATGCTGGGCTCTTGTTTTGCTGATTAGGGATATCAATTAAACTCAGACACCAGAGTGAAAAGAGCAGGCATATTTTACTAGAAATAACTAAATAATATAACAGAATAATACAGAAAACATACAGTAAGAAAAGACAGAATAGTGCACTTAAACAAATAGGAAAATACAGGGTAATGCATCAAATCATTACTACCTGAGAGAGAGAATAGTGATTAAGGAAGATCCCTCACCACTTGCATACGTTCCCACCATCCAGCCCCGCAGGCACTGGGCAGCCCCAGGTGCAGAGAGGATTTATTGAGCCTTTCCCGGCGAGTGGGAAATCCTACGTGGGGCGTCCACCCATAGGGGAGGCTTCCAAAGTCGCTGTGAGCGGGTCCAGCCTTATGGACCAAAAATCAGCAAGCCAGAATAACTGGCACCTTTGTTTTAAGCCGAAATATCTGGTTTCAATCTCACATTAGATTCCCCCAGAGCCTGGCTAGGGCTCAAGGGAGAGACTAATGGAGTTTCTCTGCTTATCTGATTGTATTATGCACAAGGTCTCACATTAGGCCAGACACGTGTCTCCATGACTCTGTTATTCTATTCACATACAAAGGAAGGGAAAGATACATTCAAGATAGCTCCATCCTCCATGCATATTTCATTAATGATTACATACTGAGTTAGCAGTTTTGGTTCAGGGCTTGTTGCTCAGGCTTCAACACTTCCACCTTTTACATCAGCATAAGTGGTTTGTTATAACTTAGTATAATACCTGTTAGCACAATGGTTATCAGTTATAAAATGTACAGGATTCATCTATAGGTCAACTCTGGCTTGGGCCTGTTGTCCAAGCCTTAGCACTTCAGCTCTGCAATCAGGGAAACCTGAAGACTAAATTATTAAGGGTCCTTTAGCATACAAGGATATTAAATTATTTTACAATACAATTATTTTACAAAATCTTGTCCTGCGTTTGAATGCCTTGTATGGCCAGCCTTTTACAAAACTGGTGGAATGGAAAAAGAAATGTGACCTTTGTCTGAGATTTTCTATGTCCAGCAGCTCAGTTGGAACAGAAGCCCTAAGCAGGCTGCCTGATGCCCAGAAATCCCGTACAAAGCATCACTGTTCATACCCAGATCAACTGCCTCTGGATGCCTGATGCATCCAGGACACATCTCATTCACTGAGCTGTGTGTGTGCTGATTGCCTTCACGATTTTCCACATGAAATGTGGGAGCATTGCTTTGATCATTTAATATATGAGCACACAGACAAGCTACCAGGGGTGAGACTGCACAGGTATTTCTAGAATAGTAGCTGTAGAGCAGAAATATCCTATCTGCATTTGCTTCCAAAACAGGCATCTTCTTCCATTAATCCTGTTGCTTCAACTGTCCCACTTTTACCCCTTCTTTCCTGAGGGGTAAGCAAGTGTACAGGGGCAGGAGGCCTCCATCTCCCCTCGTGTTAGCTGTCAGAATGCTGGGATGTGTAGTTTAGGTGGGTTTTGTGGGCTCCTTCTGTCATCAGCAGAGATCAGCATTTCCAGGAGGGTAAGTCATTCCCACCGAACATGTGCCTCACTCCCTCTTTCTATTAACTACAGATGGTGCTGTCACTACTCATCTGGACAACACACCCAACATTTAAAGAGGTAAAGTTTGGTAAGACATGTCCTACTCTGACTCTGGACTAATGAATATTGTCATGCCATGACGCTGCTCGCTGCATGTCATTTAGCACATATTATATTCCCACTTCCCCAGCGGTGAAACAGAAAATTTTTCTTCCTCCTCTATCTTTTTTCACACCCTGTCAGTGTAATCTTGAGATTGCTGGAGTTGAGATGGTCTAGTAGTTATTCTTGCTGCATATGAACCACATTTAGGACATGATACTATCATCTGAGTTGAACTTCATAGGAAACAGTAATATAAAAAAGGTTTACTATAATAACAAAATGATACATGGAAGAATAAAGCATGACATTGTTCTAATGTCTCCTGGCCAGGCAGATTTTATCTACAATGATTGTTTTTTGTGCAGTGATTAAATAGGGAAGGGGATTGTTTCACTTCTCTCCTTCCTATCTTAATTCCCTTCTTTACTCAGTATTAGGTCATCGATCTATTTCTCATAACCAGGTATCTTCTTGTAAGAAAGTATCCCCTAGAACACCGCTTCTCAAGAACAACTTCTTAAGAACAAGAAGGTGTAACACCCACCTCAAGACCTCTGCTATACCTTGTAGCCAGCACTGGGTATGGACCTCATGCTGACAGTACTGCCATCCTGGATTCTAGAAAGTCTGAGTCCTTGCTACAGGGGAATGGCATAAATACACAGACAAGGCTGACATTTTCCTCTGGCTAGGTATATGGGCTGCATGCTATTCCCACGGTGGGAGAGGCAACATTTTCACTGCTGATCAAATCACTGTTACAAACCAGATCCTAGGATCAGCCCCAAGTTGAGTGGATATTAAGAGAAAGAGATGTATTTCCCTTCTCAACCTAGAAATTCATCCATGTCCTAGGAAATAAAGAGGAATCTCTGTTTGAAATGCATCAGAAATCCTTCTTGACAAGTCAGCTGATGCTAGGCTATCTGTGCCAGGCCTGGGATTGGACACCAACAACACTAAGTCACCTCAGTCAAAAACTTCCAAAACTTACCACAGACAGATGCTGCTGTTGATATAAAGAAACAGTTCCTGACCTCCCAGTGCAGGCTACAAATCTGTTTTCCAGAATTTCACAATATTTACTAAGGCACCTTTGCTTCTGTTTTATAAAGAAAAATGTTTCTTGTCCTCTGGGCAGCACAGAAAGAAAACCTGTCAAATGTAAATACCCGCAGTAGTTGTCCAAAGAATTCCTGATTCCTATTTTCAGCTTACCGTGTGACTCTGGGCAAATCATGATGTCTCTGCATGGTACCAGTTTAGCAAAACACGAAAGTATGTGCTTATGTGCTGGGGAGCTTTACTGCTTCGCTGAATCAGAGCCAGTCTGCTCCAGTTTCCCTCTCATGGCATGAGGACAATGATGCCGCCTCTCTGTATAAACAATCCTTAGGACTTACAGATAACTTTTCCCTAAGGAGAAAACATTCATGTTAGTCTGGCTCCAGCTGTGATTACTTCAAAGGTAAAGGCAGAGTTCCAGCAATATTTCTGCATGTCACTGTAGCCTAGTTGTGGTCCCAGTTCAGTGAAATACAAGACAAGACACCTTCAGAATTGACAGAGCAGTAACAGGCCCTAAAATGTTGTGAACCAGGATTGATCCCACTAGTGCAAACCAGAACGACATTAGCAGAATACGCCGCTCTTCTCACAGAGAGGAGCATAATAACGTTAGTATTCCTAGAAGGCAAAGGGCACCACCAGGCTGCTTGAAACCCTGGCACATAGAGCTGCATTCAGGATTTGGGCTTCAAGCAGTCATGGCAGAACCAGGACTAAACCCAGGTCTTGAGAAGGTGTCGTGAGGCAAAATCAAGCCGTGCAGTCTCTGGAAGTGTACACTCTTCTTTGCCCATGATTTGGGCTAAAGTGTGGAATGGACACCTTCCACATCACCCTATTATCCAAACACCCCTGGCTGCCTCTTCTGATTTCTTCACTTGTTTGCCAAAACAAACCTCCAAAACAAACCATGGAGTTCACTTCTTCAACCCACATAGAGTTAACTTCAGCCTTGTTCTGCATTAAATCATGAAGCATATGGAAATACAATTACAAGCCATCTGGATTATCATTAGCCATCAGGTGTTGGGCTCATTACACCTGTTATAAAGAAAAAGGATAATTAAATGGGATCAATACCTTCCTGCCCCTTTTGGCTATATGACCAAAGCACTTTTTTGCAATATGCAACATTAAAACTATTTGCATAAGGCGGAAGTAAAGATGAGTGAACCTCCTTAGCCTGAGCAGATGTTTTTCATTAGAAAATAATTGTCAAAAGGTAGAGAGACTCATACTACTAATTTTCAGAACAGCTTCTTTCACTTCGGAGAGTAACTAGACTCAATTTAATTGCAAATGGGCTGCATGGTCCCCAGAATAAGGAAAGGAAAATCAATGTGAACGTGTGCTATTTTTTTAATCAAAATCTTTCTCAAAATAAAGGACTTGTGTCCTATTTCCCCTGGGACAACTGCTGATTCCTGATTTAACCTCATAGCTACTCGCTATCTGTCTTCTGAGATAAAGCAACATTTAAGGGTACTGGAGAGAAACGATAGGAAGAACTTTACTGCATCCATGTTGTAAGTCTGTGAGCTAAAAAGTGGCTGTTAATCCTAGAGAAGAGACAGTACATTTTAAGAAGTGGAGACTACACTGGGCAGAGACAGAACAAGCTTCCACATGGAGAGAGAGAGGTTCTGATGCTGCTTCTCATCTGCTGGGTGAGGTGGGACCAGGCTGGTCCTCTGCTTCAGTTTATCCTCTGGTGTAATTAGACTATGAGTTGTTCAGAGGCAATCATGGTCTCTTCCAGGGAGCATCTGACACAGTAAGACACCATTCTGCATTAGGTTCTCTCAGCAGTGGCAAAACGCAAGTATTATTAATTGATCCAGCACAATTAACATCTGGCAGACAGGAGCAAAACTAACATGAGGGAAGTTGGAATCTAAAACTATGTTTCAGAGATGAGCCCTGTGGACAGAATTGTATTTATTCGTACCACGCAAACACCTCGCCTAACTTTGGTGATGTAAGCCCCTTGCATTGAGAAATGCTGGTATTGGCCTTCTGCATGCACACAAAAATGTGTAAACCTGTATAAACACATTACACGTGTACGTGGCTCCTCTGTTCCCAAAGGAGTACGTAATCGTGCTCACGGTGTAAGCACCTGCTCTGTGCATTTGCTGAATCACAACAGTGCCAGGCCAGGGGCTGTTTTTTATTTTCCTTCTGCAGCTACTTATAAATCAAACGCCAATGAAAAGAGCCAGCCCAAATAAACAAGCACTCCGAGCTGAAGTCAAGGAACTGGGTGTTGACAGAAAGGACTAAGACTACGGCGACTGCTGGAGAGTCCCAGCCTGTACTGCTTGTGCCCATGGAGTTTCCTTATTTCCTGAAGCCAAAGACTGTGTGACCTGCATCCATAACAAGCCATTAAAGAAAGAAAAAGTCCCCACCAGTTCTTGGCTTGAGCTTTCCAAGGCTCAGTGTGTAAACTTTAAACTGTAAGGAATGATTCTTCCTTCTTCATTCCTAAAAGCATGAGACTTTACCTGCACTGAAGAATGAATTCTACTTGATAACACTGGATTGCTTTTAATTCCCCTCAGGGCCTGCCCTGGGAGCGAATAACAAGACTCCCACTGACTTCCAGGAGCCAGGATTTCCCTTCAGAACATTTTCAGGACATTCTTACAATGCAAAATGAAGCACACCACTTGTACTGACAGAGACATGCAGTATACCATCCCTGGTATGGTTACAGTCCCATCTTGTGCATGTGCTTCATCAGGCCATAGCTATTTCCATGGAAAATGAGCATAATCCACCCTGCTATTAGCAGTTCTACTGTGGGATGAGTTTGTTCGCCCTTAAGCTGGCCTAGTTCTAGCAGTACAGAAACAAAAGCACACTCTCAATATCTAGTCATTATTGCTCAGCTCATAAAAAAGAGCCACTACCCTTATCATCATTCTGCAGATTAGGAAACTGAGGTATGCTGTCTGTGCCCCTGTTACAAGCAACTTTTCTTTCCCATATGATGCAACTTGGTGCTGCAACAGAACAGAGTATGCGTCATTCGTCCAAGTCATTTTGCATGGCTGCACTTTTAACCACCAACATTGCAAAGGTAACAAAAAACCCCAGATTGTAATTTAAATGGCACTGGTTTGTTCAAAGATATGTGATTTTAATAACAATAGGTACATATTAATGGTTGGGCTACCATGATCTTCAAGCTCTTTTCCAACCTAGATGATTCTGTGATTCTGTGATATATTTGGGAGATTTTTGCTGACCAAAGTAACCTGTAATTTTTAAAGACAAAAACCCCACTACTTAGACTTTCAGAGAATAATTCCAATTTTCAATGAAACATTACATCAAAACATTTTGCATTGGTTGTTTATTGCTAAAGTTTTGTGGATTTTTTTTTCTTTAATTTTCAAAGGCTTTATCTTACAGTTTCAGAGGTTTCTTCTTTTTTCATGTATTACTTTCTGAAGATGGAGATACAGTTCAGGACTGGATATTTTCTGCACAGGTGCAGGTTCTATTTCAACAATATTTTATTTGGAAATTAAAATGTGTGTTAAAGAAAAGAGGCCTGAATTTTATGAAGCAAACAGGAAACAGATAATTATGGAAAAAAATAGTTAAAAATGAAGCTTTATGCATCTGCTGAATCTCCCCAAATCTGTAGTGATGCCCTGTGAGCCGGTGTTTGGCTGCTTAATCAACCCATGGAGATTTTGCAGGTCTGTAAAAATGGGACAGAAATCTCAAGAGAAAATGATTCCTTATTGACATTTCTGTTTCTGAGTCTGGCTTGATGCAAAACAGAGTTGCATAAAGATGAGAAATGGCAAGGGAAAAAAATATCAGAACATTTCCCACCACTGCTTAAGTTCCATTCAAATCTGTACCCAGATCTAAATTTCAAACTTCCTAAAATTCTGAGGTATTTAAATCATCTCATTATATATTTAACTTTTCTGCCATGTGTGATAAAACCAACCAAAGCTGTGCTTATAATGTCTAGGGGGCCTTCTTGGAAATGAACACAAAGCATTAACATCTCAAAGAGTTTAGTCTCATCCCAGCTCTGGGAATATGAAATAACTCCTCTTATCCAGTCTTGGCAGACAGTTCTTCCCCTCTTCATGAAGACTCCTGAGCCTAATTAGGGAAATAAACAAAAGAGCTTTTATTGTGAGCCGAGGAAGGCTGCTACCAGGGTTGATACCTGGTCGTACCCTGAGCTCAGCCAGCCGTCCCCGTGCTGTCAGTCAGCGTGGCTGACACCGGGCTGAGGTCGCGTTAACTCCCCCACCACGGCTGGCTCATGACTGCTCTGCCACGCGGGGTGGTCCTTGCTAGTGCTGGGGCAATGCAGATCCCTCCCTATTTGCATGTCTCTAACCAGGAGGGAGCAATTGGTTGTAGGAAGGGGGAAGGCATTTGGGTGAGAACATCCAAGGCCTGTGACAGTTCATGACTGTCAGGATAACAGAGTATACACACAGTTGACTTCAAGATGACAGGCATCAATACACTCTGATAATTGGGGGGTAGGAGCTCATAAGACACGAGTCTAAGGGGGAAAAAAAAATCCAGAAAACTGTCAGTTCTTTAAAGACATTATGTTACAGGTACAAGGTCAAATTATGCCAATATGAAGGAAGGATGTCAAAGACATCAGCCTGGCTAAATGAGAAACTATTTAGTGTCCTCAAAGCAGAGAAATACAGAAGGTGAAAACTACAAGAGATTGATAAGGTTGATTCTAGAACAACAAACAGCACAACCCATAGGTACAAAAGGCCGTATTTCTGTGAGATACAACCACCAAGGGATGGAAAAGGTTGCCAGAAGTAGCCTGCAGTTGCGTGTCTGAAAAGAACAAAGAAAGAGTTAATCTGCCTTTCAGAAGGAGGAAAAAACCTGTTGACAGATGTTGCCAGAAGACCAGTTTCTCACGTTTTTGTTTTTCCCCTGCAAGTTTTCAGTGTAAAGGTCAAATACAAGCCTGTATCTATAATCAGTGGGGAGAGACATGGTCACTTCTACAGGCTAAGCCCGATCAGGAACTCATTTTGAGTGCTCTAAATCCCTTTCAGTAGAACTTTCCCCTTCCTTTGACCGGCAGCAGAGGCTCAGATGAATCTCTCTGGTTTAATCTCAGCCTGTGGGCACTCCATATCCTATGAGCATGCTGAGTGTGATAAAGCAGAGTCAGGGCCTGTGAATCCCAGCACCCATTTCTGCTTTCCTCCACAAATGGCCATGTGTAGTCCTTGTGGCTAATATCTGATGAAAGAAGCCATTGGTGTTTAATGCACAATCTGGGTTTTCATGACTCAGAAAGAAGAAAATAATATGTAGGAGCTGGATTTCCAGATGTGCACAAGGAGGGTATATTAGCATTGATATT
This sequence comes from Strix uralensis, assembly GCF_047716275.1. Lineage (NCBI taxonomy): Eukaryota > Metazoa > Chordata > Aves > Strigiformes > Strigidae > Strix > Strix uralensis. The sequence goes on from NC_134008.1 coordinate 645,239, forward strand.
TGGATAGGATAGTCTCCCACCTTGTCCGCTGAACAGAACATGAGCTTTGAATATCATATCAAACCTTTTCTGCTTCATTGAGCTTCTCTTTTATGCTCTGTTGCTTTCCTTTGGCTTTTCAAGTGTGACCATGACTGAAACAGAATAATAACTGGTACCAGGGATCCCACTTCAATTGCACATTCACACAAAAGCCATTGCTTAGCTTTCGGCAATTGTGTATAATTTGGAAGAAAGAAAGAGGAAGAGAAAAATAATTTGTTATACTTCAACAGGCAAATGAGAGGATCCAAATGAGAGTGGCTTCATAACAGCATGACAGCTAACTTGGTAACTACTCATGAAGCCGACTGGGAATGGACTCTCAGCAAGGTAGTGTGTATGCTGACCTCAGTCATTCAGATGGGAGAGCTTCACTGCTGAACTCAGTGGGAATGTAAACGATGTTCGATGGAAATACTGCCAGCAGAGCCCCTCTGGGTTAGGAGATCAGCTCTAGAATAATTTGGGTGGGAATTTGAAGGGTTCCATGGGAGTACAAAACTGATTTCTGCTTTCAACTGCAAATGAAAAGAAAATACAGTGAGTTAGTAAAAATGTTGCATACATGAGTGCAAGGAGGGAGAGTGTGAAAGAAGATCGAGTTCTCTGATATTCTGTCTAGCATTAAAAAATCATGCCAGTAGGTAACTTGTCAGCAAATCATGGCCCTGTGTTGGGCCTCCCACAGCATCTATATTGCAAAGTGCAGTTTTGATGATGTTTTGTCCCACCTGGAACCTCTCAACCCCCTCACTGCCACCATATGCAATCTGTACCAGGAGAACATGGAATTTTCTTTATCTTAGTTTCTGAGTTTTCTCATTCATTTTTTTCTGAAGATGAAATAATTTTTTTGTTGAAGCTTCCTCCTTCTTTTTTTGTCTTTGGAGGTCTCAGTTCAGCTCCTTATCCAAACTGTAAGGGCTAACCAGAGTTTGGGTTATTGTAAGGATCTAGAGGGAGAAAAGTGGTTGAATTTTGCAAAAACCACCCTGATTTAACTAGAAAATGCCTGATTCTGCTATAGTCTTGCATAATTTTCTCATCAGAGCAACTCTGCCATCTTCAGTGGAATTGTCTCTGATTTACATCTGCATGTGAGAGGTAAATTAAGCCCTGGTGTGTCTGAGAGACAGAACCTAGAGCCTGTAGATGTGATGTTACCAAAGTGATTGTTGGTTGTTTGGTTTTCTCTATTTGCTCCTTCAGCCCCAGCCCTGTCTCCATTTTCAGAAACTGGAAACTAAGTTTGTGGCAGAAAGGTTTTGGTTTGTTGGAGGGGAAAAATGGATTTTATTTTTTCAAATCAGTTTTTCTACTAACAAAGAAAAAGAATTTTGTAGTAGTGGATGAAAGGTGTTTTTTTTTTTTCAGAACTAAAAATGTTTCAGGAAAATATCTGTTTTGTTTGAAAATGCAATTCTCATCAAAATAGAGAGATTCAATAGAGAATTAAAAATAGAGATTTGACTGAGTCCATTTGCCCCTGATCCTAGCTGTGAAATGTTGACACGCTGTGGCTACCCTATGGGTTGCTTACATATGTTGCCATATTCTTCAACCTCTGCACCTGGTATTTCCTACTGGCTATACCAGTCTGAAGGTTTAGCAACAGCAAAAATCAGGAAGGCCAAACTAGGCCTGGGCATTGCAGCTTTAGTCTAAGTCTGATGGTGCCATATGTCACTGGGAATTTATATAATCTTTATTCCCTTTCTGTGACTCATTCATTGGACTGACTCATCCTCCTACTTAGACTTTTTTCACCTGTGGAAGACAACTTGTTTTTTATTCACAGCCCTACCTTCCATTTTATTTAGGGTCAATCTTAGCCTCTTTTTATACTGGACCAAGAACACGGAGCATCTGTTTTTGCAGCTGTCCTTATTCGAACACACGCGTGCCGTTGCCCTCCTCTGGGTACTGTTACAGCCACAAGCAGATGTCATTTATCCACACTGCTGATGCCTTCAGGTCCTTTCCATTTGCTTGGTGTTTAGTCTCCTAGCTCTGCCAATATTCAGTCCATCCTATGTCACTCAAAGCCTGTATCTGTCATCCAGAGGGACCCATTTCTGAGATAGACAAGAGTGAATCCAGCCATAGCTTCACGAGATGCTGTCCCCAGAAGAGCAGAGCTCTGAGCTCTTCTGCCCATGCTGGTAGGAGGTGACTGGCAGGTTGCCCAAGACAAAGTAGTCTTGAAGAGAACAGCATTGTTCTGATGGGATCAAGACCTGGTTATTAATCAGAGGGGCCATTCCAGGCCCAGGTGGACTCTGGGGATGTCAGAAAGAGGAAAGGATCAACGACTGTTCTGTCTATTAAATAGGGGACTGAATTTCAGGGATAATGTGCCCTCTGCCTGGACAACTGGACAGCTTTATTCTAGACAATTTTGTGATAAAGGGGTGACTCCAACCCTTCTATGGGTTGCAAAGCTGCATGGCCACAACCCCATCACTGAATGTACCCGTGGTGCTAATGGCAAGCTGCAGCCCTCATAGATCCACCCAGCAAATACACAATTGTAGTGTGACAAAGCAGACACTGTTGATGTCTTTCACAGTGGAGAAGAGGAGGTTCAAGTGCAATAAATAGAAAGAGAAGACATTGTTAAGGTCACTAAACATACGTAGACACTCCATATTATGTCTAGGTCCTATGCTAGTGCCACCTACTGCCACTGGGAACACATCTCTGTAATGAAGGAAGTACAGAAATGAGCACACCCAGCCCTACTGAGCCTGTTCTGCTGCTTGTGGCTTGAGTGTGGCACGACTAACGCACAGGTGAGCAAGGTCGGAGCTACACTCAGGTATCAAACTTGTAGGCAGCCTGCCTCAGTGATTTCTTAGCATGGACTTCAGGCGTTACAATGTGATTGACAGTGTACCAGTGAGCGGAGAAATACTTAGTGATCCAACACTGATGGAAAGATCTACTGGCCTTGGTAATGGTGATATTTCTTCCCTGCATCTGGAAAACGGTTCTCATGGACTTTTTGGGGGGAGAAAATAAATAGTGGCTGTGAGCAAAGCATATGGTGTACAGTCAAGATACCATTTCCTTAGCCTGATGATTAGATTTGGTCTGAAATTCTGATGAAAGCCAACCTTGATGACAACTAGAAATTAAATCCCTGAGGCAATTCTGTAATGCGAGTATTTGAGGAGACCAAGTAGCTCCAGGCAGCAGAGATATGGCTATGATGAATTTAATAAGCAGTGGGAGCTTTGTTTATATCAGGTATAGAAGGAACAGTCCAAAGCCATGTTGCTATAACCTATTGTGGTAGTACATATTTTATTTATTATATGAATATAATATGAATTTTCTTCAGATCTCCCTTTGCTCCTCATTTTTAGTTTTTCTCTCATCTGTTCCACTCTCCTTGATGTTTGATACATTTTTCATCCTCTGCCTTCACCGGACTTCGCCTTTCTACCTCTTTTCCAAAAATTTCCTATGTGGGCATGGTCTCAAGAACTTGAGGTTCTCACTGAGGCTTTGATGCAAGGGTGTTTGAATGTCTTACTCAGCCTGTGTGAAATCCATCCCACAGCAAACTGTTAAGTTCAGTGGAACTCTGATAGTGCATGTGCCTTGAACTAAATTTCTGTGAGAGACCAAGTTCATCCATCCTGAAGCCCCATGGAAGTTTCAGAGACTGATTACATGAGTAAGAAGAAGGTAACAGTAAAGAAGACACGTGTTGTTGGAGTGTTCAGATCAGTTCCAGAAGAACTCAACTAACGTTCAGCTATTTCTCCTCAAGATTCCCAGGAAAGAGAGAAAACATTTTGGCTTTTAGGATTGGTGTCTTATTAGGGTCAATTATAACAGTCAGTGAGTTTGGCTGTATCTCTATTGGGAAGCTCACAGAAATTGTGACTATTTTTCTTAATTTCAGGCACTGCATTTAGGGAACACAAGCAGCCTGATCAGCACATTCCCCAGACACAGTGCTTTCAGCCCTGCCTGCTGGTCTAAGCATATCTTATCCTGGGACTATGGAGGCCTTTTGAACCCTGGATTTGGAAAAGACATCTCAAACTAATGGCCAGTTGGTCAGTATGTGGCAACAAATCATTGAGAACTGAGCACTCTGGAGAACTTTGTTTTCTGTCTTCCATGGCCAAAAACTTTGAGCTGTTCTAAATGTCTCCACAATTCCACACAAGAAAAGTCTTCATGATGAAGCAACCAAAAGCTATATCCAAATCACTCAAGAATCCATGAGAAACACTCTAGAAAGTCTTTGCATGCCAGTAAAATTTTCTGTAGATGGAAATCTGCAGTAAAGGTTAACTCTAGGACAAATCCCTCTACTTATATACCAAAGAGTTACTCTTCCTAGAAACTAGTGTTCATGTCAAGAAATCACTTCTCTAAATTGCTACTTGAAGTGACATTTGGCCCATTAATACACAGAGAGTTAAAGCTGACTATGATCACTCTTTTATTACATTTTCTGGCCTCTAATATATTTTAGCACTTTCAGTACTCTGACTATAACTGTTTTGTTCCAGGGGCCAGCAATATAACCCTGCTGTTACATCTTGGCATCAGCAAGAAAGGAGCAGAAGACAACAGCTGCATGAAAATGTGCTTTTTGCAATACAGAAGGAAAGCTGGCATGATATGAGTCTTCTATAAGATTAAGAGTGGGCTTGAATCCAGATTTAATTTTGTCTAGCTACATGACCGTTACGGTTTTTGTCCCTGTTGCTAGCAGCTAGTATGACAGTATCTTGGACTGAAATAATTCACACGGAAGTTTGGAAGAGTCAGAGTTGGAGCATCTGTTGACAGACTGCACAACTGCACTTCTTGTGCCGAGTCCTGTACAAGCTGGCTAAACAAGTGAGACCTTTGACTTGCCTCAGCACTGACCTTGCCCATCTCTTTCCCTGCACATTTTCCCAAAACTCAGCTTGAGACAGTCTCTCAAAGAAGGCTTGTGGACTTGTAACATGAGCAATGGGTGAATTAGTTTGATTTTTAGTGGGTTGGACTTCTACTCAATTAACATTGTCAATGAGTCTGATCATCTGATGACCTTCATCCAGCCCCACTGGCTTTCCTCTGTAGAAGACCCATACGGCTGCAAGAGCAGGCAACCTGTGCCACACACAGCTGGTTTCCATGCAAGGGCCCCACGGAGCCACTGGGGCAGGAGGGGCACAGGGCTTGGTGGCCTTTCCTACTCCATCAGCGTGATCAAGCTACAGCAGTCACTGCAGCTGCGTGGGGAGGAGGAGAAGAGCTTTGGCACTGAGCTGCAGCAATAGAGGTCAGATCATTGCTGTAGGTACATCATTTGGGATTAATTTAGATAGGTGTAACAAGGCCAGCTCCAAAACTTGAAGCACTTGAGACTCATGACTTGAAACCTTCTCCACAGGGCAGGTGCCCCTGCCATTGCCTAAAGAAAAGAAGAATAAGAAAATCAGAGATTTATTCTTCTTTTAAAAGAGATTATTTCAAATCCACCTCCAACGCACAGAGCCTTTTATACTAAAGGCTATAAATAGCAATAATAGCCCAATGATGTAGGAGACCCAGGTCTGATTCTCTCTGCTTCCTGAAAAGATTAAAACTCACTGTCTCTTGCTCTTAAGAAAACAGCTTGGCCACCATAGATATGTGGTGAATCTGTCTCTTTTTAATTCCACATTTAGGCATCAACTCTTCATCTGCTTGGGTCTTACTTTAGTTGCTTAAGTCTTGTTTTTGATATGGTACGTGTCCTGCATCCTTTTTCCTTAAAGAGCTATCATGGTCCATTAAAGAGCCCTTCTGTTTGTATCTTTTCAGCCAAGGCCTTACTCCACTCCAAGTTTACATCTCATTTCCTGCTTTGGTATGTCAACACAACTATTAGGAAATGAAGGTCATTTGTATAGCACAGTCTTGTTTGCAACGGCAGTTGGGTACAATTGCAAAACATCTGGGAGAGTATGGGGGAAATGACTGTGGTAGAAAATGAGCTTCAAAAGCTCTGAGCAGTTTATGGGAGAAAACCTTGTTTCCATTAGTAAAATATAGGTTTGTTGTGACATTGTAAGTCTTAGATGTGATATGCACAATACTTCCTCGGAATATCTGGCAGCTGTATCACTGTTTAATATATCTATTAAATACTACATCTAGATGTAAGAGCAACCAATAAAACTTGTTTATTTACCTTTGAAACCTTTGACAGAGTACAGCATATCACTCTCCAGATATGTTTTCCCATTCAAATCTACTAGATATTTGAAATGGCAGCAATAAAAGAAAAAACTACAGATTTTCTTTCCAGGTCTGCATTTACTGTGGACAAAACAAAGACTATCAAAATGCATTTATTTATTTATCTATTGCTGCTATCTTTTGAATGCACCAAAAGTAAAAATCAAAGTGTTGCCCTGATGTGCTTGTACAATTGCATAAAATATCCAAGAGGGACCAATAATCACTGTCATTACAGAAGTCTTCTCTGTAACCAATTTTCAGAAAAAACTCAGCATTCTGTTTTTATTGGCATTTATAGCCATATTTATTGTCCCTCTCCTGGGACAACTAAGGATTTTCTTGGCTGGCGTGCGCGTGTACATACACATACCTTCCAGCGTCTCTCAACTATCAATTCACAAAAATTGCTTTCAATTCTGAAACTATAACATTTCAGACAAGAGTGGGTGAAATAAAATAGAACATTAAAACAGCCTTGTGAGTTCAGACAAGTGCACAGCAACCAGGAAAGCCAAGAATAAGAATCTTTTTGCTCTCCTACTTGTTGAAGGTTACAGTCTCCTGGTGACTTGTTTTCTTAACTTTAATATCTTTTGATATTTTTCCAGTCCTGTTACAGCCAGAGCTTTAGACACATGGAATAGCTTGTGTATCAGGAGGAGCAAAGGGCAGCTCGACCTTGTCTCTTGTCACTTTTCCATTTGCTCAGCAGGAGACAACACACTGTATTAAATCGCTGAAGTTTATAACAAGATGAATCAAGGTGGAGGCTGGGAAAAGAGAGAGAAAGAGAGAAAAAAAAAAAAAAGCAAGCATGTGCTTTTTGAAATTCTCCAAATAACTGAAGAAATGTGTGAACAAGGGAATATTTTGTCATTTTTTTCCACAGCAAACGTAAAGGAGATTGTGATCTTCCTTAGGTAATGCTGTTAATACAGTGACTAGATGAACTGGGCTTACTTATGATCTGAAGCACTGAGGAAGCAGGTTATATTAAGAACTGAAATTGTTTCTTATTTATTTTCCCTCCTCCTGTTTGTGTAATTTTACAAGGTGACTGCTGAAAGAAAGTTCACAGTGCAGGCTCCACCAGAGCCAAGGAAGGCCAGAGACAGGGCAACAGGAAAGGAAGGTGCTCCACGTGCAGACCTGTTGTAAGTAATAACCTTCCCAGTGTGTCTCTCCAAGTAATTAGTCAGGCATTAATTACCAATTCAGGGTTTGTACATGCTAAACGTGTACACGTGCTCATGCATATAGTAGTTTTGTAAAAGGGGAGTGAGTGGGAATTTAGGTGAGGTTCATAAGAGAGGAAAATATTGTTTCCATATTTTTTCCTGTGATGATCAGTGTATAGTTCACAGTATATCTATTTGAGTGTATATGCATTATACATCCCTATAGATCATATCATTGCATAATCCATACCTGGGAATCACTTAGCAAAGTGTTTTGATAGTTTCCATTTTGGAAATCAATTTTGTAATGAGAATGGCGATGAAGACAAAGTCAGTTTTATAGTAAGACTGAATAGAGACCAAGATAAACATGCTAAATCTATGTTACAAATACTTATGGATAATAAGTCCAGAACAGTGACAATGATAAGACAATCTAGCCTTTTGGACAAGATAATCAGAGAAATTCCCTGAACAAACATTCATTATTCATCTAAAAATTTTTCAGTGATGAAGAATCTCCCATCAATCTGTGTAAGTTGTTTCAGTGGTTAACTAGTATCACTTCTGGAAAGGTCCAGAAGTCTAATGTCATTCTAATGTCATACTTCCATCTGATAGACTAATAGCCCCTGGACCAGAAGACTAACTTTTTTTGTGACTAGCCAGCCTAGGAGCTCCCTGTGCTGTGCTAATGTCTGCATCACTTTGTAGTGGCTTCTGTATCATGAGCAGTTCACATATGACTGTTTAGGAACTCCTGCACTAAGGACCTTCTACCAAAATGTCATGTCCAAAAGGTCCGACTTTTGTGTCCATGAAACCTCTTCAGTGGACAAGTTGTATGACCTTGGAATGGGCTCAAAATTTAGACCTGTGCTTGGGAAATGGTGTCCAGCTTTCATTTGAGCCACTTCACTGTCTAGGTCTTGAAGGTCTTCTGTGTTTTGGAGGACTTAAAATCTACAACAAATTTCTGTTTAATTTTAATATTGTTTCTAACCAGAAACAGTAAGGGAACTTTAAAAAGTCTATTTACTTAATTAAATATGGGATTTGGCTGTAAAAAGTTACAAAACACTTGCAGTTTATTTTGTTTTTCACAGGTATCATATCTCAGATACTTGTAGAATTATAGACTTACAATGGTTTGGGTTGGAAGGGACCTTAAAGATCATCTAGTTCCCACCCCTCTGCCACAGGCAGGGACACCTTCCACTAGCCCAGGTTGCCCAAAGCCCCGTCCAACCTGGCCTTGAACCCTTCCAGGGAGGGGGCAGCCACAACTTCTCTGGGCAACCTGTGCCAGGGCCTCACCACCCTCACAGGGAAGAATTTCTTCCTTAGATCTCATCTAAATCTCCCCTCTTTCAGTTTAAAACCATCATCACTCATCCTATCCCCACACCCCTGATCAAGAGTCCCTCCCCCCTTTCCTGTAGCCCCTTTCACTCCTGGGAGGCCGCTCTAAGGTCTCCCCAGAGCCTTCTCTTCTCCAGCTGAACCCCCCAACTCTCTCAGCCTGTCCTCACAGGGGGTGCTCCAGCCCCTGAGCATCTTCGTGGCCTCCTCTGGCCCCGCTCGAGCAGATCTGTGTCCTTCTGATGTTGGTGCCCCCAGAGCTGGACCCAGCACTGCAGGGGGATCTCAGGAGAGCGGAGCAGAGGGGGAGAATCCCCCCCCTCGTCCTTCTGCCCACACAGCTGTGGATGCAGCACAGGGTACTTCTTTGATATTTGCTCTCCATGAAGCAAACTGACAGTTTGGTATAGATGCACTTGAGATGAGCTCATGAATCCAACACCTTTTTGTGAGCGTGGGCCCCATTCCCTACAAGACCCTTCTCAGGTGCTTTCGGCAGAGACCTCCTTCCTCCTGCCCTCGCTGAGCTCCTGCAGTTCTCTGCCGTAGCCTGTGGCGAATTTCCTTGCAGGGACGTCACCGTGCTCGTCACATCACAGGCTGTCCCAGCTGACGTGTGGCTGGCACATCCCTCCCGTGAGCTTTACCCACATCCCAACATGCTGCAGGGATGAAATGCTCTTTAGAGTGATCAAACCACAGAGGTCTGACAAAACTTCCTGGGGGTGTCAGTGCCACGAGTTCCCTTTCCTTTCCCGACGGGCCCTGCACAGGCTCTTCTGCTGGGCCTTGCCTGGCTCCTCACAGGCAGAGCCCGGCCGGTGCCTGGCCTGGGACTGCTCCAGCTCCCGGCATCCCTCTGCTCTCCAGCTCCCCAGGCCCCGCACACAGACCCTGCTGGTGCTGGCACCCACAGCCCTTCCTGCAGGGCTGCTCGCCCGCCTCTGCCCCTGGTCAGGCCTGTGCCCGGCGTTGGGGTTTGCAGAGTGTGCGCTGGGGCTGCGTTGGCCCTTTTCTTGGCCAAAAACGCTTCGTGTGACTGAAATCCGGCCAGCACAGAGCATTTCCTGGCTGGAGGTGGCTGCACTGGAACCGCCCTCTGGTGCCTGAGGGAGAGGGTCGGTTGGGGGCGGGAACAGCACCAAAGGGGCTGCTGGCCCCCCCCCTCGGGCTTGTCCAGTGGCTCTTGGTGCTGAATTCCCGGGGAAACTGAAATGGGGGGGGTGGGGGGGGAGCAGCGGTTTGGGGCTGGAAAGGCAACGTCCTTCAGCACTGTCCTGGTGGAGGAGCGACCCAGCCTCATCTGGCCGCTTTAATTCCATTTTGCCTCTCTCCCTGTAAATCCCTGAGCCCGGGAGGTATCTCCAGCAGGTGCCTTTAATTACAAACTGCTTCCGATGGATTCTGGAATGAGACTGGGATTGCTGGGAAAGGCCTAAACTGCTCTGCTGCCAGATGGCCTTGGCTGGGCACTGGGAGCAGCTTCCCATCCCTACTGCAGCACGGGGTGAAATATTGGTGTGGGGAAAGGAGCCATTTTATGGTTGAATCCCATCGCTGATGGCAGACAGAGCCCAAGAGAAAAACTGCCTGGGCTGCTTCTCCTGCCAGAGCTTAGGGCAGAGTTTGTCTAATTTTTATGGCATCATAAAATTTTTATGGCATCATAAAATTTTTATGGCATCAAAGCCTAATTAAAAGTTTGAATTTATTTCCAGAATTTAAAAACCCAGTGGAAAGGAATAACAAAGTCCCTGCCAATGTAACTGTGACAGGTGTATATATTTTCTTCCCGTTGGCGATCCAAAACACCAACACAAGAGTATTTCACTCTTGTAAAAAGTGCCAATAGCATGTTGCTCCTGACCTGTGCAGCAGTTCCATTCTGAGCTTGTTGAGGTTCAAACGCTTCCTCTCCAGGACCCAGGATCACACCCAGCCCTGGCTGGCTGGATGCACAGCGTGTCGCTGTCCCAGCTTCAGCCGCTCACGGACTGAGGGTCAACTGTCACTTCAGACCCTAAAAAAGAGGCACTTATTAAGCTTCCAGTGAAGGTGAAGCTCAGAACATGGAGTCTGTCCATGAGCTTGGTGGCATTTGTGCACCAAACAAGTGAATTTAGTACTTAAGGTCCAGGCTTCTGCAGTCACTTCTTTGGACCCAAATTGCGTGAGAGAATTTATGGTGTATGGGTGAGTGGAGTCAGAGGTGGGGGTTTGTGGATGGCTGTGTCGGAAATGAGAAGTAGGAATTCTGCTGGGGTGTCTGAAGAGCTGTTGGGAGGCCTGTGCTGAGAGGGGTCTGGATGGCAGGACTGCTGCATCGGATCTGCCTCCACGCGGAGCTGAGGCTTTACTCATCTGCAGGGGTTTGTCTCTGCAACAAGCGTCTCCAGTGTGTGTGTGAGAGAGAACGTGGGGTGTTCTTGTGTCAGTGATACTGGAGGCAGAGAGAGAGGAAGTACAACCTGGATAGCATTATAGAAATGAATTTTTTGGAGCTCTACATCCCTAAGCAGGTTTTGTTCATTTCAGAAAATAAATAAAAGCAGAGCCTTGCTCCTCTGGCCCAGAGAAGCCGCTCCTCCCTTACGAGGTGACCAAAAGGGAGGGTGGAACTTTCTTGGTAACTTCTGGAAATTACCTGCAGCTTCCTTACTGGATATAATTTGCCCTGGGGAAATAATTTGGGAATGACTGTGGTTCACTCAGGTCAGTACTTTGTATTTGCGAGTGACTGGAAGTTTGTGTTTCTGAGGAGGGGACAAACTCCTCTGAGGACAGTTATGGAGCAATTACAGAGATGGGAAGGTTTTTTGTTGACTAGAGCACTCAGTTTGGCCCTGTGCTTTGCAGTACTTTCTATCTCTTCTATTAAAGATGTGTAGCAAGTGTTTGGGGATATTTCTTCTCTTCACGAAAATAATTGCATTAGAATTCATATTTCTACCATGCTCTGTTATGTGTAGAAATAGTTAAATTGGTGAATGTTAATTTTTCTACTGAAAACTCTCAGGAAGAAGATAATCCAAACGTGCTTTTTCTTGTTTGGAAAAGACCTCTAATCTTTATGAAGATGAGGTTGCTCTCTTTACTGGTGTAGTGCAGTTTGCTGTGTTACAAACACAGACAGATTGATCCAGGTCTCGTGTCTGACTGCAGTGACACTACAGTTGTTGCTGCTGTTGCTGTTTGTGGCTTCTGGTGGCGGATGCTGCACAGGCAGGTTGGTATCACTGCTTTGATGTGTCTGTGCTCTTGGCCAGGCTGTGCTGCCCAGCGCAGGTGTGATCTCTGCTGGAACTGGAAGAAAATGTTGCAGCTGGAAGGTGGTGGTGGTGAAGGAAATAAAGCAGCAACTGCACAGTGCCTGTGCTGCTTCAGAATCGGTGGTGGGGAGGGTAAAAGGAAATGCAAAAGACTGAAAGTGAATCTACCAGCAGCGTATGTGGGTTTTTTGGGGGTTCACTATACACATATACATATATATGTGTATAGTATATACATATATGTATATACCATATATATATACATGTAGTATATACATATATGTACATATACATACTATACACACATGTTGTGTGGACTTTGCAGACAGTTGCAGAAACAAAGTGCTGAAGCTGTGTGTCTCCCCGGCTCCATTCTGACTGAGAAGCAAACCCAAGAAATGGAAAAACACCTGCCTTCAGTTCTCTCTGTCAGGTGTTTCGGCCTTCTCTCAGCCTGGCAACAAATGCCCAAGCTGTCATCCTCTGGCGTCTGTCTGTGAGCTTTCCTCTCCCGCATTCCTTGTGCCCGGTGAATTATCTCTGTCCACACGCTTTCCACAGCCACGCACTGCTGGGGTGCCTGATGCTTGACGTGACAAACCAGAGCTCTTCAGTATCAGAATACTTTCTGTTGTAGCGTCTCTGTGGTAGTTTGTTCCTGTCTCAAAGGGAAGCAACAATTGTCTGGTTTATACTGACCTGGTTCATCTGCCTTTGTCGTGCTCCCTGTTATACAGAAGCTCTCTCAACTGTTTGGTGCCAGGCTTCTTTTTTCTTCTCTTTTCAATTCAAAAATCTTTATTCTCTCAAATCATATTCAGTGCTTGAAATCCTTTTAGTTTTCTTTTTCTTTTCTTCCTCAGGATGATGCTGTGGAATTAATTTGTTATACGTTACCTTACGAACTGGAATATTTTGGGTTCTCTCGTAGACATAACATTGAAAGAGAATTTGGAATTCCTCTGATGTTGATCTCTCAGAGGATTGGTATACAAGCATGGTGTGTAGGAACAACTTCCAAGAGCTGACGCACTTTTTGCTCATTTCATTCCTTCCTTTATTTAACTCTCTTTTTCAGCTGTGATTGTTACTTTCTTCAGGATTATTTTCTGATTAATTTTCATAATTACTAGGAATTACCATATGATTTCTTTGTGAGGTGTAGATGGTAAAGCTGAAGAGTTCTTTCTGTGACACTGTCAGGAATTACAGGAGAATATTGTTAACATTGTTAATAACCCAATAAACTCCCCGTGGCCCCTGGTTCATCCCAGTTCATCCCAGTTTCCCCCAGAGCTGCCCAGTGCCCAGCAGTTCATTCCAGTGCCCCCCAGTGCTCCGTGGTGTATCCCTGCTCTCCCATGTCCCGGGGCTCTTGGACATGCACCAGGGCTTGCACAGGGCTTTGCACAAGTCCCAGGTGTTGCACCTGCATTTGCACCATCCCGAAACATGGCACATGCGTTTGTACAAGCCTGAGCATTGCACAGGCCTTTGCAGAAGCTCCAAACTTTGCACAGGCCTTTGCACATGCATTTGTACAAGTCCCAAACGTTGCACGAGCCTTTCCCCAGCCCCAAAGCTCACAAAAACCTTTACACAAGCCCCAGCCTTTGCACACCTACTTGCACAAGCCCCACCGTTATCCAGCCCTTTGACCCCTGCCCAGGGGAGAGCAGGGGTTGGGGTGGACACAGGGTGGGACCAGCTCCACTAAAACCAGCAGCTCCAAGTTCCCCACCCCTCTTTCTCCAGCTTCCATTGCCCCTCCCTGCTCCCACTGACCCCCCCCCCCCCAGTCCTAGTGTCCCCCCGGCCATGCCCCTTCACTTGGCCCCACTCCAGCTCTCCCTTCGTCGCCAGCTCCAGACTGTGGTGGTGCTGCAGTGGGTCTGCTCCTGCCTCGCCCTCGGTGAGCAGCAGGGGGGGTGGAATTTGGCAATTTGGGGAGGGGATTGTGCCCCAAATCCCCCTGACCACCCTCGGCCACCCCCTCCTCCCTCCCAGAGGCCTGGGTCCCTTAGGGCAGCGCTGTATACAACACCCCTCCCCTCCCCCCCGATGGGAGTTTTGGGGTGGTGGGGGGAATGGGGACCCTGGGAAAGGGGGTGCTGGGGGGGGGGTAGCCCCAAGTGAAGGCCCCCTTCCCCCCTCTTCCTGGATGTGGGTGTCCTGCAGGGCAGCGCTGCGCCTGCAGCAACCTCCCCTCACTTGAGATGTAGTTTAAGTGGGCACCCAAGAGGTGGCAAAATCTTCTAATCAGTCACTATACGTGTACGAATCCCCACATAACGCATTAATTCTCGTTTTGGGGACAGAGATGTCGTCTAGATTTGCACACATCACTGAATTTCAGAGACCCTTTCCTGCTGGCACTCTGCTCGTTACCAATAGGATTGGTTTTGTTTGTGCCTTCTGTGCTCTTTCCCTGAGGAAAGAAGGGAACCACTTGTGGTGGGTTGATCTCAGCCAGGAAGAGCCCGACCCAGGGATGGAACAGCTGATTTCAGTGGCGGCCTTTGGAGCAAGGACAGAGGTGGTCGGGGCTGTGGGAAAGGAGGCAGGGAGGAGGGGATGTGGAGAACACCAGAAGAAGAGAGAGAAGAGAAGGAGGCACTAAACGTCTGAGTGTAACCACTGCAAATGTAAATTCAACAACAAACTTCATCTGTTTGTTGCACAGTGGAGATGAAGCCAAGGGGTGACATTCCCCAACACAGTGCTGCCCAGACACTCACAGACACAGAATTTCTTAAAACAAGCCCATTTATTGGGTATTTACTTTGGGTAGATCCCTCCTGCACTCCAAGCAGGAGGAGCATCACAGCTGTGAGCGGGTGCAGAGGCTGCGCGGGAAGCGGGGACCCAGCTGGTGTCCAGCTCGTCACGCCGAGGGGCAGAGGAGGAGGCACAGCACGTTCCCCGTCAGGTGCTCCACAGTCTGGAGGAGGAAGGAGAGAAGGGGTGGCCAGTAGGTTCTGGGGAGACTATTGGAATCTTGGGGGGAAAAATGGAGAACTGGGGGGCCAGTAGGATTTGGGTGGGGGCTAAGGGGGTTTTGGAGGGACAAGGGCAGGGGGCAGCAGATGGGATTTGGAGAGGTCACAGGGGTGATTTGGGGTCCCTGAGGGTCCCAGGGGTACCTGATCCCCTCCCTCCATGTGTCCCCCCTCAGCAGATGCTGCTGCCTCAGGTGTACCCCGAGAGCATCAGCCCCGACTACCTCCAGTACCAGTGCTGGGAGGCACTGCAGGTGCAACTGGAAGTACTGGGAGGAACTGAGAGGGGGCTGGGGGTCACCAGAAGGGGTGCTGGGAGGGGACTGGAGGGTGCTGGGAGGCAGCTGGGGGCTACTAGGAGGGACCTGGGGGGATTGAGAGGTAACTGAGAGGGAGGCAGTGTGGGCATGGGGTACTGGGAGGTAGCTGGGTGGTAACTGGGAGTACTGGGATGGGTTGGGGGTTACTAGGAGGTAATTGGGAGGCAGCTGAGGGCTACTGGGAGGGAACTCAGGGGCACTGGGATGACCTGGGAACACCAGGAGAGGACTGGAGACACTGGAAGGTGGTTGGGGGCCACTGGGAAAAGCTGGGGCAGTGCTGGGAGAGTCTGGGAGGTAACTGGGAGGGAGGTGGTGTAGGTGGGGGTAACTGGGTGGTAACTGGGAGCACTGGGATGGGCTGGGGGTCACTGGTAATTGAATGTGGTGGGGGACTACTGGGAGGTGTCTGGGGGTTAAGGAAAAGGACTGGGAAGTAGCTGGGAGGGAGGTGAGGCAGGTGGAGGTAACTGGGAGGTAACTGGGGGTGACTGGGAGCACTGGGCAGGCGCTGTGCAGACCCTGACAGGCGCCCTGGCCACCCAGCTGGTCCTCCAGGCTGTGGGGGTGGGGGACAGTGCTGCCACCGTCACCGGGGCCACCCTCATCTGGGTGCTGTGGGGTGAGACCCCCAAACCCCCTTTTCACTCCAAAATCATCCATGGCCCCAGGATCCATGTTTCACCATCAAATCCCCCAATTTTACCACAATATTTCCATGTCTGACCCCCAAATCTCCTATTTTTGACTCCCAAATCTCCCTCTTTTGATCCCAGAATTTCCCAGTTTGACACCAAATCAGCCTCAGCACCCCCAAAAATCCTGTTTTTCATCCCAAAATCTATCTTGAATCTCAAAATCCCACAGTTTTACCCCAAAATCTGCACCAGCACCCCCAAAAGCCCCCCACTTTTGCCCCAAAATTCTCTTTGGACCCCAGAATTCCCCAGTTTGACCCCAGAATGTTCTAGCAGCTAACCAGTGCCCAGTCAAAACCAGCCCAGCTCCCCAGTACGAGATAGGATTTTGGTGCTGGGACAAATGGCGACGTGCCAGCTTGGCGCACAGGTGCCTTTTCGTGCCCTGAGGTGTCTCGGGAGGGGCAGGATGGGCTAAAGCTTCCCTCCTCCTCCTCCTCTCCGGGCTTTGTGGTCTCGCGGGACACCCTGGTTCCGGGTGTGCGGTCCTGGGGGCAGCGGCAGAGGCCAGGAGGGACCCTGCTCAGCACACTCAAGGTGGTCCCCATGTGAAGGAAGCTATGCAGTCCCAGTGGCTTGTGGCTCCAGCTTTATTTAAAAAAAATAAATGTTCAAGTACAGCCTTTTTCCAGAGGATTTGGTCTCTCCGAGGCTCACCAGGGCCAGCAGCACAGCGACCGCAGGCTCCATCTTGATATGGGCCTCTGCTCTGTTGTCAGGATGCAGACGGTCTCGGCTGCCAGGGACCTGACGGAGAGTTCAGTGTCTTTCCTCAAGGGCAGGAGCGCTGCAAGAGAAGGGAGCAGAGCAGACCTGAACCCCCACTTCCCGCAGGGACCCCCAGGACCTCCCTCCAGCCCATGCCAGCCCCATCCATCTCCTTCCCTGGCCAGGAGGAGCTGGTGAGACAACCAGAGTGGCTGAAGCTGCTGCTCAGGAATGACCCGTGTGCCCTCAACACACAAAAGAGGTCAGGACTGGGCCAGGCCACAGAGTCATTTTTTCGTTTGCCGTACGAGCTAGTCTAGAGTTGTGTGCGGCCTCAACGAGCTCGTGTATTGATCTGAGTATCACAATGTGGAGTCTGGACATCATCAGCCTTCTGTCTTTCCCCACAAATTCCCTTCCTTTTTGGTGAGAAAACAAAATTCCTCCAATCTCTTCTTACTAGAAGAGATATGGTAACCTATGTGTAAAGACACAAACAACTTTGTGAAACTGCTCTTGAAAAAAACCTTGTGAAACTGCTCATCTGTCCCTGGAGTGTTTTCCTGGAGCGGGGCTGGGCACAGCAGCACCTGCCCGGGCTCTGTCCCCTACTCACCGTCGCAGATCTGCCACAGCTTCTCCTGGCTGAGGATCCTCCGGTGTCGCGCAGCAAGCCCTGGGGCACAGAGTTAATGTCAGAGTTCTGCTCCCCCTCGGCAGGGCTGTCCCCCGGCAAGGACAGCTCCCGAGGGTGGTGGGACCCAGCAAGACCCCCAGCGAGCCCCACCAGTGGGGACTGGGGCTGGGTGGCCAGAAATGGGTCCCTGGGAACTCACCGATGAACCTGACGGCCGCCTCTCTCACGGTGGCCTGAGGGTCCTTCAGGTAGGGCAGGCTCTGGAGCAGATAATTGTCCGCCCTGCTCCTGTTGCATGTTAGCTGAGGGAGCACAAGGGCACGGGGCTGGTACGGACCCTCCACAGCCGTCCGGACCAGTCCCTCCTGCCAGGACCACCGCTCCCTCCCAGAGACTCCCATCTCCCAGCCAGGAGCCCCGTGGGGCTGAGGGCCAGAAAGCGCTGCAGGCAGAGGGGGCTGGGGGTACTGAGACCCCTCATCCCACTGCCAGGGACCAGATGGGCCGGGGTCTCCTGGAGAAGAGCCCTTGGGGGGTGCGTGCTGGAGGGCAGGGAAGGAGGATGCAGCTGGAGGAGCTGGGCTGGAGCAGGGCAGCGATGCAGAGCAGCACAGCCATCCCCAGGGGTGCCCCCTGCCCCAGGCACGCAGCCCCCGTCCAGCCAGCCCTGGGCTTTGGGGATTGTCCTCACCAAGCACTCTCCAATCAGGTGTGTCTGGCATGTCTTGGCCACAGAGCTGAGCCTCCTCCAGCCCAGGAACTCTCCACAGGCACTGAGGGTGTCCCGGGAAGCCTGTGGAGAAGCAGAGGCTGGGAGATGGCACCAGAGCCCAGGGAAGGAGACCTGGCATCCTCCTCTTCTGGGCCTGGCTTTGAGCTGGGGGGATGGCATGATCCTGGGATTGGATCCCCCTTCATTCCTGGGGCCATCCTGCGCTCTGGGAGCTGGCCCTGACTGAGCAGGGAACTGTCTGTGCCAGGTTCTCTGGCCCTGCTCATGCTCGGGCTGCAGGGACCCTTCCTGTGGGCTGGGGGGGACCCCACCTCCCCATCCAGCTCTGCAGCAGTGGGACCAGTGCAGCGGGACCCTCACACCCAGGCCACCCCCGTGGTGTCAGCATGCCCTTCCCCTCGACACCAATCACTTGTCACTGCAACCTCGGCCACGCTGTCAATCTGGTCGCTCATATGGAAGAACAGTGGGATGAGGACACTCTGCACTGTCTTCACCATTATTTTCTTGTTTCTCCACACCGCAGTCTTCATCACATCTTTGAAGAGGTGGATGGAGGCCTCCCGCAGCTGGCTGGACTCCTGGCAGGGAAGAGGACGGAGGGAGCTCAGCACCCTGCCCACGGTGAGCAGGGGCGTTAGTGTGGCTGATAGGAGAGGAGCTGCTCTGGGGTCGAATCCTGAACGCAGGAGCCGTTGGCCAGATCTGCAGCTGCGGCTCAACGGCCCCAGAGCCCTGAAAGGCCTCGGAAGAGGAGCGGGGAGGGGAAGAGCCCCAAAAGGCTACGCAAGAGGAGCAAGGGGGGGACCCCTGCCCAAATGCTTCCCACATGGCCACACTGAAGGGCAGCCATCTTGCAGCCATCGCCTCGGCTCAGGCTCCCATGACAGCCTTACATCATGGAAGAGGGGCAGGAGCTGCTCCACCAGCCTCAGGGAGATGAGGTTGGCCTCTTCCCTCTTCATGTGACCCATCATGTTGATGAACAACACCAGAGCCTTCGTCTTGACATCGGCGTTGGCATCCATCAGGGTCTCCAGTACATCAGGCAGCAGCACTGACATTTTTCTGGCCTGTATGAAACACACCGTTGCCTTTTTGTGAAGCAGTGAAAGACCCCCCCCACCCCAGCCCCCAGCTGCCGATGTGGCTCGCCTTGCCGACCCCCCACTCACCATTTCAGGTGTTTTCGAGAGCATGATGAGGCCCGAGAGCACCAGTGAATGCGTCTCTGGGCTGGGACATCTCAGGTACCTCTGGGCTTTGTAGAAGGTAGCAAACTCCTCCACGTCAATGTCAGCGCAGACCAGGAACTAAAATGGAGACAGTGGTGAGAGACCAGCAGAGCTGCGGGGCTCCCTCCCCCCCACCAGCACGGTCCATGGCAAGTGTCTCCTCTCCCCTTGAAGCCACCTCAGAGTCCCCACGTCTCTGACCCAGGACCAGAAACCGCCTTGACTCTGGTTTCTGCCCCTTCCTGGGGTCTCCAGGCTGCAGAGCTGGGCAGGGGGATGCAGGCAGGGGGGAGGGCAAAGTGCTGCCTGTGCCGGGACAGGCTTGGTGGGGCCAAACCAGCATGGGGTGGGCCCGAGCATGTGGCACAGGGGTCTGGCTGGTGCTGAGCAGGGGGAGGAGGAGGGCAAAGCGCTGGGGTTGAGCGTGGGTCACTCACAGCCCAGGGGTAGATGTAGGCGTCCTCTATGGCAGAGCTGAACACCCCGCGCAGCCGCCAGTCCTGCAGCATGCCGAGCAGCACTGACAAATCCCAGGACATGGAGATCACTACCTCCCACATGGCCTTGGCAGCGCTGCGGAGCCAGAGCAAACTTGGTCAGTCGGGCTGCCTCAGCTTCTCTGGGCCCTGCCCCTGCCCACCCCCCTCATTTTGGGGTGCCCGGGGAGGCAGAGTGGGGTGAGGTTCTGTTCCTCATGGGGCAGGGGCTCCGCTTTGGCCGGCTCTGGCTGAAGCATTGGAAGCGTGGTGGGATGGAGAGCCCTGCTCCTTGGGAATATCCTGCAGTTTTCCGTGGGTCTGGCAGCCAGAGAGTCTCTGGGCCACTCTCCCTGTGGGGAACGAGCCCTCAAGGCTGTCGGGGCCGGTACCTGTCACACGTTGGAGAGATGTCCAACAGGCTCCTGACCACCTCACTGAGGCTCCACCTGGTCAGCAGCAGCAGCAGTGAGTCCAGGCTGTTCCGGGCTGGCTCCGTGCGGATGTGCTCCACATTTTTGTGGATGTATCTCATAATTTTTGGCACCTGGAGGGGATGTGGGTAAGGATGGTGCTGCTGTTCCCACCCCTCCCTGCTGCCTTGAAATGGTTTCGGGTACCTGAGAGAGCTGGGTTAGGGCAGGAGGGAAGAGCAAGACTTGACACGTCTTGACACAGGAGGACAGTCCAGCCACGGGGCACTTACATCCATCAGCCAGGACTCTGGGTCTCTCATGGCCATGTCCACAATGTCTCTGCCCGTCTGCCTGTCGTGGACATTGTCTGCCGTCAAGGCCTCGATGGCCACAAGGAGAACGTCCATCCTCTGAGAAGGCCGGAGGTAATTGCCAAACACCTACAGGAGGAGGGATGGGGGGGGAAGATGTGTCACTCCGAGCATGCCGACAGTGCTGCATGGCTGAGCAGCTCAACCATCCCTGGGTCCCTTTGCTTGCACAAGCTGATGCCATGGACAAGGGTCCCTGCGAGGGGGGAGCTCATTACCATTGTCATGTGGCTGCTGCCAAGCGAAGAAAGTAACCAGGTGCTCGCAGAATCCTGTCTTGGTTGGAGCTCTGGGTGCTCTGGATTCTCCTCCGGCAGTGTCTCGCCTACATGGAAACATGGAAGAGTCGGTAGGTGTCACGTCCCGCTCAGACGAGGGGGACAAGTGACTCAGATTCGCAAATCCCCAATGGAGCAGACAACAAGTCTCCAAGTCTAAACATTTATTAACTACTCACAATGTACTAATTGAACACACGATAGTTGGCTAAGTATATAGCAAGTTGTGGCAAGCAATATAATATGCTTTGCATTGCTTAATAGGAAAGGGAAAAGAGGGAGATAGAGGGAATGGGGAAATACAGATCACCGGTCTGGGTTTCTGCGCTGCTCCTGCCGACGAGGGTTCCGGGAGGCACGGGAGACATCTGTCTTTTTCGCTGGCATCCGTCTTCTTCGCTTCACTGCACTCTCTCTCCTCGGGCCGCGCCCCCCCCCTTCCCTTCTTGATTTATACCCACTTTCCTTGGGTCCATCCCCTAGGTCGACCCCCATACCTACGTATCCCATGTACGGGGAGGGGTGAGGTGTTTCGTGGGATGATGTAATTAACATGATCATGTTAGCCCTTGTTAGCATATTGAGGGGTGTTAACTTTAATATGCATTTCGTGGATAATGAAGCAAAGGTCATTCACCAGACAGATGGCCCTTGAAGTTTTGGCCAGGTGCACCAGAGCAGAGCCGTCCTGTCTTCACAGGGCTCCCTCCTCCAGTCCCATCTTGTGTTATTCGGGCAGGCTCATCAGCTTCGACCTCCACAGAATGCACCCTGTGACTCATAGTTTTGTCTTGCGAGTGTTTGAGGCATTTCTTTGATCAGCCTCAACTTTTGCTTTCTCAGGCTGTTTTTCTTAGTTTCTCACAGGCCTGGTTTCTCATCTCTCACAGTAGGACACGCCATCTTTGTCAACAAGCCTCCCAGATGGTGAAAAGTGCTTTAAATGGCACCATGCTGAGGAAACAGGGTCCCGGCATCGAGCGAGCCCTGGGGAGCCCTCTACTCACCGATCTGTAGTGGCTGGACCATGGCATGGGGCTCTGGCAGAGAGCTGCTCTCCTGGGGAGCACCTACCTCCTCCCAAACCATCCTGGGGCAGCTGGGGGGTCTCTCTGCCATCCTCAAAAATGGAGGAAAGTGGTTGAGGGACAGTGGCGGGGTTCAGCTTAAGGGAAACGCTGGGGGCGGTGGGGAAAGATGTGGGCTGTGCTCAGGAGTGTCCTCGCTGCGCTCCTGCCCTGTCCCTTCCCCATCTTGTCAGACGCTGTGGGGCTGCGTTGCTTAGATACGGTGCCGTGGGGTGACATGGAGGCGTGTCACAAAGGGGGGTGAGGGGTTCCGCTGCAGGGGATAGGGACCCAGATCGCCATTGGGCCATGGCTCCTCTCGGGGTGTCCCCAGGCCCCCATCATGTCCCCTCAGGAGATTCCTGTACCCTCAGGCTCATCCCAGGGGGTTCACACACCCTGGCATGGCCCCCGGACCTTCTGCTTTGATCTCGACAAAAACACTCCAGACTGCCCCATCTCTCCTTTGCGGTCACCTGGGGCATTTGCTTGCCTGTGTCCAGTTCTCTCACACACTGACAGAGTATGTTTAATCTGCTACAACAGTGTCCTGGTTTCAGCTGGGATAGAGTTAATTTTCTTGAGCTGGGACGGGGCACAGCCGGAGTGCCAGGCCCAGACTGGCCACTGGAGTGTTCCATATCCCGTGACGTTATGCTCAGGATATAAAGCAGGTGTGTTCTCTCTTGCTTTCAGTTTTGCAATGGCAGGACCTCCGTTCTGTCAGGATCACTGGCCGGGAGCGGGCTGGGTATCAGTCAGTGGGTGGTGAGCAGTTGCCTTGTGCATTACCCATTTGTACTTTCTATTATTGTTATTGTTTTGTTTTATTACAATCACTAAACTGGTGGTTTTTTATCTCAACCTACGAGTTTTCCTGGTGTCCCTCCACTCTCTTCCCCCATTCCCCTGATGGGGGAAGGGTGAGTGACTGACTGCGTGGTGTTTGGCTCCGACCAAGTTCAAACCACAACAGTCCTTTTTGGCGCCCAGCGTGGGGCTCGAAGGGTTGAGATAACGGCAGATCGGGTCAGTGTGTCATAACAGTTTGTTAGAAGCATTCATTATATTGGCTTATCAATTGCTGGGCATAATGTTGATCACTTGGCTCCTTAAAATTTCACCACCTCATTTGCTGTATATAGTCCCCGTGCTGCTGCTCACCACCCATGGGAGTTGGATTAAGATTTTTGTTTTGCTGTACTATGTAACACTGATTTATGGCACGATGAAGTTGTCGGTCCTGAAGCTACTTACAACTGTGTTTGAGAATTTGGGGAATTTTGAATATCTTCGGAATGCTGCGACTAACATTGTCATCTTACCGCTGGGAGCCAGCGTGTTCCTGCATGGTTCAGGCTTTGTTCAGGGTTAAGCAACTATTTAAGAGTATCACCAGGAGATCTACCCCAAGGCTGGAGAATTATGAGTGGCTGGGGGTGTGGGACAGCATGGGCAAGTGCCCAGGACAGTGGGTACCTCCGGTGTATTGGAACTTCACTCCTGAACAGGTGCAGAATCCTGAAAAACTAGTAAAATATTTGGAAAAGGTATGGTGTCACCTGGGTAATTCCAGAGAGACACAGCTCACTGCAACGTGCTGGGGCCTGGCCTATGCCTACCGAGTTGGTGTGCAGAGGTGAAAGCCATCCAGCTGGCCTTGGCTATCGCTGAGCGAGAAAGGTGGCCAGTGCTCTGTCTCTATTGACTCATGGGTAGTGCCAAATGTGCTGTGGGGGTGGTTACAGCAGTGGAAACAGAGCAACTGGCAGCGCAGAGGCAAACCCGTCTGGGCTGCTGAATGATGGTGAGACATTGCTGCTGGGGTAGAGAACCTGGCTGTGAAAGTACCTCATGTAGATGCTCACGTAGCCAAGAGTTGGGCCACTGAAGAACATCAGAACAACCAACAGGTGGATTGAGATTAAGGTGGCTTGAGTGGATCTGGACTGGCAGCATAAGGGTGAACAATTCATGACTCACTGGGCTCTTGACTCCTCAGGCCATCAGGGAAGAGATGGAACATAGAGATGGGCTCATGACTGAGGGGTGGACTTAACCATGGCTGCTATTTCACAGGTGATCCATGAATGTGAGACATGAGACAAGCAACCAAACGGTTAAAGCCCATTTGGTATGGAGGACGATGGTCAAAATATAAATATGGGGAGGCCTGGCAGAGTGATTATATCCCACAAACTCGGCATGGCAAACACTGTGTGCTTACAATGGTGGATGCAGCCACTGGTTGCTTGGAAACTTATGTTGTGCCCCATGCCACTGCCCGGAACACCATTTTAGGCCTTGAGGACCAAGTCTTATGGCAACATGGCACGCCAGAAGGGATTGAGTCAGATAATGGGACACATTTCCAAAACAACCTCATAGAGGCCTGGGCCAAAGAACATGGCACTGAGTGGATCCCCGATCCCACATCAGCCTCTGGGAAAATTGAGTGATACAATGGATTGCTGAAAACTACACTGAGAGCAATGGGGGGTGGAACTTTCAAACACTGGGACGTGCATTTAGCAAAAGCCACCTGGTTAGTCAGTACCAGAGGATCTGCCAAGCAGGCTGGCCCTGCCCAATCAAACCTCCTACGTACTGTAGATGGGGATAAAGTCCCTGCAGTGCGCATTAAAAATATGCTGGGGAAGACAGTCTCAGTTATTCCTGCCTTGTGTAAAGGTAAACCCATGCATGGGATTACTTTTGCCCAAGGACCTGGGTGCACTTGGTGGGTAATGCAGAAGGAAGAGGAAGTCAAATGTGTGCCTTGAGGGGATTTGATTTTAGGTGAAAAGACCTGATGAAAACATTTTTGGTTCTTCAAACACAGCGTTTTTTTTTCCCTTTCTCCTGTCACAGTTCTCATCAGTGGAAGTGCTGACCGAGAGCACAGTGTTACCCAAACAGTTTTAAAACTCACAGGACTGATACTGTATGTCTTAGCTGCAAGACCTCACACAGCAGTCTATCTCTGCACTAGCAACACTTGCACTACCCAGGAAAAATTGCTTTGCTTACTTGCGAGAAAAAGAAGATCTTTTGCTTCCAGCAGCAGACACATGGACTTCAGGCACTAAAATACTGCGCATGCCTCTTGAAGAGCTGAAATCAGTTTTACTCCCTGGAAAGAAGTGAAGAGTAAAAACATGATGGAAATTAGAACTCAAAGACTGTTTGCAAATCACAGTGAATCACAAGCATCCTTCCTTTGCCCGTCCCTCTGCTACGGAAGCCACGTCAGGACTCAGCTGGGAACATTTGCTGTGATGACCTGTTGGCTTTCTCCCAGCCACCAACGCACGTGGCTGGATTAGGCTCAGAATACTTCAACCAGGGAATCAGAAAGCTGTTGTAAACATTGGCATCAATAATACAGATTGTATTTCTTTCTGTGGAGGTAAAGCAATGTGAAAACCACAGGAAACAGCCAGGAAGAGCAGAAAATTCACTGCAGTAAATACACAGATTGCAAAGCATGTCCTAGCTTGACCTCACACATATTTTAAAACAAAGACTTAAGAGTGTGCAGTGTGTACAGCGCCGGCTTCTTGCTTTGGCTCATATTCCATACTGGATTAGCAGAGGAGAGGAAAAAAACTGCTTGAATATACAAAAAGAAATTTTTTGACTAAAGATCACAGCTGTTGCCATCTTTCACACTTGCCTCAACCCTGACCTCTAAACCCCAGCGCCCTTCTCACGCCCGGAACTCAGGCACCTTTTCCAGAGGCAGGAGCACGTCCCCACTGCCCCCAGGAGACCGGCATCTCTGCCAACAGGTGTTTGGGGCTAAAAGGCGAATTGGCTGGCACGGGTCTGCCCCCGCCCAGCACCCGGCGGCTCAGGCGCTCCCTGCACAAGCCCCACACCCGCATCCCCCCCTCACCGGGGTTTGCAGCTGGAGCCACGGCTCCTCACGGGCCAAGCGCAGGGCGAAGCTCAGGGCTGCGATGTCCTGAGGCGAGAATCTCCCATTAGCGGTGGGCGTCCCACTGGCTGCACATCTGGAGCGGTACCGGGACAGTCAGCGGGCAGAGAGAGAGAGCAAGGAGTTACGGTGTGCCTGCTGGGAACTGGCTTCAGACCCCCAATAACAGCAACTGAGCTACACAAAGTGGAGCAGCTCCCCTGGGAGCAGACTCCCCGCACCCCCTCAGCCTGCCCAGCAGCTGCTGTCAGGGCACTCTTCTCCTTCGGGCTTGGGCCCGTCCTCCAAAAGAGGCAAACAGACCTCAAGAGAAGTTGCTTTTCCCTTCACTGAACTAAGGAACAGGCATCTCCTTTTATTGGTTTATTTTTAGTTTGTGAGGAAGGAGGGAAGTACAGACCTGCAGAAGATTTGTGCCCGAGACCCTGAACTGCCGGTGGCCCGTGCGGCCAGCCCGGAGCTGAGCAGTTCATTGTTTAGGACAGACAGGATTCAGGCTTTCACCTTTTTCTTCCCTTTCCTCCATTGTATCTTGCTGATTTCCATTTCGGGTCCCCCGTGTTCACTGTGACGTCTGGGTGCCTGCTGCAGCCTGAGAGTCTTCTGAACAAAAGGAGATCCATGTCCTGAGAGGCCACAGCCCAACCACTGATCGCCTGCGTCTCTACCACACAACTTTGACAAAAATGTTTTAGAAGGGGGTGGATCGTAACATTTGTGACACAGAATTAAAAGATTGTTTTCCTAGGCCACTTTTAGATCTGGGTTCAAAAATACAAAACACTTCAAAGCCAGAATACTCTTTGTAGCTACTACTTTGCTTATTCTCGTTTGAAAGAAACACTTGGTGATTTGAACATTTTTTCCACATCAATTCAGCTAAGTTTAAATTCAAACTTTAAATCTATAGTAGATTAAAATACAAACTAAAAAAAAAAATAGTGCTGTGTTCATAATTTTTACCTAACTTTTTAAGCATCTTTTGCTCAAGATACTTATATCCCACTGTTATCTCTCAGAAGTTACAGAGAAGTTATGAGATGCAAAATCTCCCTGGGCAATGCCAGGCGCCTCCAGCAGCGGTCCTCAGAAACAGGACAGAGAGGGCCTGAGCTCATCAGGGATGAACAGAAGAGGAAAAGGCATCTAATTAGACCTGCCTGGAGATATAAGTGTGATCTTCAAACAGAAGCTTCTGCAACTGAATGTCTAAGAATCGCCTTTCTGTTAAAAAAAAAAACAGACAGATAAAAAAAGATACAAATAAATGAGACAGGGCCTGTACCCAGCTTCAGTGAGGGCCAAGAGCAGAGTGGTCAGAGACCCGGTGAGGAACACAGGAGCCTGCGGTGGGATTCATCTGCCTCAACGTGGATGTCTCTAATGGAGGCGCCCACGTCCCAGCCAACCCTGGTCCCATTTTAGACAACGGGGAGTTAGTCAGTATAACCAGTAAGTTCAAGGAACTGTTTATCTTACCCTAAAGTAAATGCTTATACATTTGGTCAGAGAGACCGTGCACTGGATTCACTGATTTTATTCATTATATCTCCTTTAAAACAAAATAAACCCCCAGGTCACTTGTGCAGGCAGAGAAGATTACAGCTACAGCACAGACACACCGCTGAGGTCAGAGAAATGACAGCCCATCTCTGCTCTACCCAGTCTGGCTCAACTGGTGAATTTACACCTCCCTCACCCCCAGAACAGCTCCTGTAACCCCCAGAAGAAGGGAAATGGCAGATTCACCTGTTAAAGCTCCTCCCCTTCCTGTGAGCAATGGGACCAGTCACTGGACCAGAGACAGAGAGCCTGTCCCCGCTGCAGCCCCCAGCTCCTGAAGGTCATCTAAAGAGACCTGGGTCCAAATTTTGCCTCTTCTGAATCACAAGTACCAAGGGATTTCTGCCAGGCCGAGCAGCTCCAACCGCATCTCCTGGCTGTGCTGGGTCCGTTGACCCAACTGGGAGGGACCGTTCAAAACCTGCCCCAGGGACCCGGAGATTCCCTAGCGGGCGGGGGTGGGGCTGTGCAAATGAGGGACCCCAACAGCCGCTGCCACCCCGCTGCCATCCCCCAGCCCTCACAGCGCTGGTCACCTGCCAGCCTCACAGCACCGACTGCTGCAACACACCAACCCCTCGCGGGGTGACGCCCTCCCTGCTCACCTCGAGGACATGAGCTCTGGGGACAGCACAAGCTGGAACCCGCACACGGCGTCCTGGCTCCTGGAGGTGCGATGTCCACGGTCGTCTCCTGCTGAGAGAGGAAAAAACGGCATTAGAAACCCTCCACCTGACACAACAGCTTTAACTCATTTAAACCAGACACAGAAGATGTTTCTATGAACTTCTGACCCTAGTTTTTAAGAACAATACTTACTTTAGACTACTATGATTAATTGGAAGAAATCACACTAGATAATCTGAATGGTACTTGAAAGAGGGTTTAATGTTTAAGCAAGTTGGGAGGGGATTTTGTCAGCCAGGAATCCATCAGCAAGCACTTGGATCTTTAAGGGAACCCCTTTTTATAACATTGAATGGAGATTTCTAATTATAAAGCCATTCACTCCAGAAAGGAGGAGAATATTCACTGTATACTAGCACACAGCTATTCACACACACCCTATTTTTTAATTTTTCTTTTTAATTAAAAAAAACCCAAGTGCCACTGAACAGTATTCCAGATGGAAGGCAAATGTGGGTAATCCTTCCAGAAATACTGGCAGCTCAAAGCAATTGTCCTCCTGTCCCACAGAACATCCCCAAAGAAGACTGAGCTCCCCAACAGGTCTTGCCTGGCTGCAGTCCCTCCCCAGGAAGCCCAGAGAAACATGATGCTGCCACAACACACGAGGACACCGTGGGACACGGGGGGGGACATGATGGGAACGGCCCCACATGGGGACACTGGGAGAGCTGGTGGCTCCTGACATGTGTCGTGATGATGGGGATGAACTGGTGGAGACTGGGGACATGGCAGGACACGGAGGGGGACACGGGGGTTTACAGCATCCCTTGCTGACCAGGACAGGCTGGTGACACCCCCCAGGGGATCCCAGGGGAGGGGACAGTCTGGGGTTGGTGTCCCCCAGACTCACGTATTTCTCCAGGTAGAGGGTGGGGTTGTACATCAGAGCCTTCACCATCCCCATGAGGTAGATGAGCAGCACCAGATTGATCTGCATCACATTAACATGGACCTGGGGGAAAAGGGAACCCCAAAAATTGTGGGGGGGTGTGTGTTTACAAGGGCTACCTGAAGTGCTAAGGCTTGGACAATAAGCCCAAGCCAGAGTTGACCTATAGATGAATCCTGTATGTTTTATAATTGACAAGCATTGTATCAATAGGTATTGTACTAAAATTATAACAGACCACCTGTCCGGATGTAAAAGGTGGGAATATTGAAACCTGAACAATAAGTCTTGAACCGAAATTGCTAACTCCGTATGTAGTCAGTAGTGAGATATGTATAGAAAATGTGACTTAAACATCATAAAATATGTATCCTTCTTTGTGTGTGTAAACAAGGTAACAAGGCCACAATAACAGGGCCACAGAGACAATTGTCTGGCCCTGTGACCTGGTGTGTGACCTTGCTCATAAATCACCTAGATAAGCTGGGAAAACTCCCTTAGTTTTTTCCCTGAGCCCCGGCCAGGCTCTGGGAAAATCTAACGTGAGACTGACTTCAGATATTTCTGCTTAAAACAAAAGGTGCCAGCTCTTCTGGCTTACTGATTTCAGGTATATAAGGCTGGGCCCGCTCACAGCGACTTTGGAAGCCTCACCTATGGGTGGACGCACCGCGTAGGATTTCCCACTTGCAGGGAAAGGTTCTCCAAATCCTCGCTGTAACCGGGGCTCCCCAGCGCCTGCGGATCTGGATGATGGTAACGTATGCAAGTGGTGATGTATCTTTCTTAATCACTATTCTCTCTCTCAGGTAGGAATGATTTGATGCATTACCCTGTATTTTCCTATTTGTTTAAGTGCACTGTTCTGTCTTTTCTTACTGTATGTTTTCTGTATCATTCTGTTATATTATTTAGTTATTTCTAGTAAAATACGCCTGCTCTTTTCACTCTGGTGTCTGAGTTTAATTGATATCCCTGATCAGCAAAACACCACCCCACCTTTGGGGACACACCTGCATCACCCTACGTGTTGGAGACAGCCCTGGGGCTCACCCCCTCCCAGATGAAGGTGCTGAAACGTGGAAGCATCTGGTAGAGACCGGGGTCAGCGGCGATGCTCTGGAGAGCTTGATGGGGGGGACATATGGGGATTTCACCCCAAAGGAAAAGGGGAAACCCCAAGTGACGTGGCAGGGGGGTGGGGACATGGGGGGGGAGGGGGCAACAGGGACCCATAAATACGATATTGAAGGTGGGAGGAGAGCGGGAGGCCACCTACCCAAGAAGTCAGTGTTGAGTTGGGGACACCAGGATGTCCCCAAAAAAGGGGTGGGGACCCCCTGAGATTTTGGGGACACGGGGGGGACACTGATGGCGTGTTTGGCCTGGCAGGAGCCCACGCAGGCCTCAGGGACCTTCTTGTAGCAGAGCTGCTGCTCCACCCAGAGCTCGTGGGAGCAGCGGGGTTCGAGGCGCAGCGGGGTCCCCTCCAGCAAGGGCCCCTCCTTCTCCTGCCCTGGGGGCACTGAAAGGGGGGACACGGTCACCAGGGGCATGGGGACACCCCAAAATCTCAACAGACACCCCAACTGTGCTACAGACACCCCTGGAGCTCCCCAAGTGCCTGCAGACAAAGCAGTTTCATGGTGAAATTGGTGGATTTTGGACAAAAAAGTTTTGGGATGAAATTGGAAGATTTTGGGCATGGCATGAATTTTAGGGTGAAACTGAGAGGTTTTTGGGACGTGGCGTTTGGGGTGAAAAGGGGCAATTGCGGGTATGGGGGGATTTGGCGTGAAAATATGGGGATTTGGGGTACAGGGGGATTTGGGCATGAAAATGAAGGATTTTGCATACAAGGATGTTTTGGAGTCGAACTGGGTGATTCTGGGATGAAACTGGGGTGTTTTGGGTGTGCTGGAGTAAATTTTGGGGTCAAAGTGGTGGATTCTGGGGGTGCAAGATAAATTTTGGGCTGAAAGCAGGAGATCTGACATTCTGAGTAGAACATTTATGGGTAGAAATGGGGGATTCTGGAGTCCAAGGAGGATTTTCAGGTGAAACTGGGAGGCTTTGGGTGTGCTGGAGCAGATTTTGGGGTGAAAATGGGGGATTTTGAGATTCAAGATGGATTTTGGGGTGAAAAATAGAATTTTTGAGGTGCTGAGGCTGATTTGGGTGTCAAACAGCAATATTTTGGGGGGTCAAAATGAAAGATTTAGGGGTCAGAGCTGGGTTTGGGGGTCAAACGGGAATGCTGTGGGAAAAGTGGGGCATTTGGAGGTTAAACACGGATCTGGGGCATAGGGCAATTTGGGACTGAAAAGGAGGGGTTTGGGATTGGGGGATCTCACCCCACAGCACCCAGGTGAGGGTGGCCCCAGTGACGGTGGCAGTGCCATTCCCCCCCCCCCCCCCCATGGCCTGGAGCACTCCCCGGGTGGCCAGGGCACCTGTCAGAGTCTGCACAGCGCCTGCCCAGTGCTCCCAGTCACCCCCAGTTAACTCCCAGTTACCACCCAGTTATCCCTGCCCACCCTGCCTCCCTCCCAGTTACCTCCCAGTCTCTCCCAGTAACCCACCAGCCCTTCCCAGTAGCCCCCAACTACCTCCCAGTATCTCCACTCCCCTCCTAGTGCCCCCCAGTCTATCCCAGTGCCTGCCAGTACCCTCCCAGTAGCTCCTAGCTACTTCCCCATTACCTCCCAGTACCCCTCAACCCATCCCAGTACTCCCAGTTACCTCCCAGACCCCCCAACTCCCTCTCAACACCTCCAAATCCCCCCCAGCCCCCTCCCAGTACCCCTCCTGGTGAGTCCCAGCCACCTCCCACTTCTTCCCAGGGCTCCCAGTAGCACCTGCAGGGCATCCCAGCACTGGTACTGGAGGTAGTCGGGGCTGATGCTCTCGGGGTACCCCCAGGACAGAAGCACACCTTGGGATGGGACAGGTACCCCTGGGACCCCCAGGAATCCCAAATCCCCCCTGAAACCTGCCCAAACTGCATTTGCCACCCCCAGGTCCCTCCAAAAAACCCTCAGCCCCCCCAACATCCCCAAAACTCATCAGTGCCCCCCAGATACTATTGGCCCCCCAGTTCTCCATTTTACCCAGCAAGACCCCAAATATCTCCCCGGGACCCTACCAGCCCACCCCCAGGACCCCAATATCCCCCACAAGATGTCCCCAAGGACTCCAGTAGCCCCCACTGGACCCTTCCTTCACCCCACTACTGTCCCCCAGGACCCCCATATCTTCCCCAGAAACCGCCGCCAGGAGCCCATTAGACACCCCCCGCCCTGGACACTAATAACCCCCTGAACTCCCCCATGGCCCCAATAACACCCCTCAAGCACCAAGACCCTCCCCCAGACCCCAATACCTCCCCCAGAACCCCCTCCAGGACGTCCCAAATCCCCCCACCTCAGACACCAATATCTCCCTCAAGACCCCCCCCCGAGGACCCCAATAACCCTCCCAAACCCCTCCAGGATACACCCCCCCCCCCCGACTCCATTACATTCCCTCTAGGAACCAAATACACCCCCCAGGACCCCAATAACCCCCACAACTCCCACAGAACCCCAATAACACCCCCCCAATAATCCCCCCGGGTCCCCAATCCCCCCTCACGGCACAGGCAGGAGTGTGGGCAGGTGCTGGGCGGGACAACGTGCTGGAGCCCCCCCGGGGGCCCCCCTGGCCCCCACAGGGCCTACTTCCTGCCGACAGTCTGCCAGGGCTCCATGGTCTGCAGTGAGGCGGCCTAGGCAGGAGGTCCTCCAGCTCTCTGGGGTCTGCACTGAGGGATGATACATGCAGAGATTTGGTTCACCCAGCAAGTGGGAATTCCTCCTTTTAAAACACTCGCTTTGTTCTGGATGGCTGAAGGAATTTTTCTCCTGCAAAGGTGGCACCAGCCCCAGCACCAGCCCCAGCACCAGCACCAGTGGTGGTGTCCCCGGCCTAGCAGTGGGTGAGCGCAGGGGCTGGGGCCGATTTCCCTGGAGGGGGTGGTGGGATCGCCGGGGAAGGGAAAGCTTTGGTCTAAAAACCCAAACTGTTTCATGGTTCTGAATTGTGGATTTGTTGTCACAGTTGGGGCTGTTCAGACGTTCTGATGTGTGACTGTGCTTGTCCTTTTACCTTGAACTTGGTGGGTTTTGCTGTCTGTAAGGGTCTGTTGTGTCTGCGGGGTTTATCTGTCAGGTTACCCCAGGGAAAGTGAATTTTAGCCCTTTATTTTTACTTCAAGTGTGAAAGCAGTGACGCATTTAATATTTTCTGCTCTCTGTGGTGCTTTGGGCTGGGTGGGTTCAGTCCGATGAAACCCCTCAGAGTGGTGCTTCAGAGGGTGCCAGTCACCAGAGCCAAGAGGTGCTGATCAGAGACCGGCATTAAGCCCGAGGGCGAGAGCTGGCCCAGGCGGGCTCTTGCCTTCGGGCTGTGGGACAGTTTTTCCCAGCTCGGAGGTGCTGGGAGAGATGTGGGGGGTGAGCAGGGGGGTGTGCTGGAGCCCAGCCCCTTTGCAGAGCCCTGCTGCTCCTCTGGCTTTCTGGACAAAGTTCAGTTTCTGTGCTGAGCTTCTAATTTGCACCTTTGCCAAAAGACAAATCCTGTTTGTTTCAAGCTGCAACGACCTGCTCCGCTTTCAGAAAAGTATCTCTTGACATCTGCAGGCAGAGCAGAAGTCTCACACAATGAAGGTACAAGAAGTGACTGAAAAGCAATTAAAGGACAAGTTTCTGTGTGCTGGGATCCTGGGAGTGCTTCTGGTTGGGAAATCCGGCAGCACCACTTGCTCTGAGCCTGCAAACAGCCGGCAGAGCTCCTGCCGTGGGTGGCACTGCTTCAGCCTCCCCCGTCAGCTGCTCCTTCACCTCCACCTCTCTGCTCTGCACCAGCTCTGCAGAAAATAGTCGCTTTTCACTGCCTGTGGCTGTGGATTGCTGTAAACGTGATGTAACCGGTTGCCACTTTGTTTCTTTGCAAGCTTGTCCCGCCCGATGTGCTGTCAGTCTGCAGATCGTCACCTCGTTCCTAGGTCAGTGTTGGGGCTTCTCCTGGGGTCTCCTGTGCATCTTCTTAAATGTTGACAAAATGCCCGTGTGGAAATAGAATTAATCATCAGAATAATTGATAAGGATGAATTCATCAAGATTTAAACAAAATAATCTGTCCAGAATACCTGTGTAGTTCATCTTGCCTGTTTTTTCTTCCTGTCACCTTCAAGCTCCTGTTCAGTTCTGCTGTGCCCTGCATCTCTGCTCGTTCTCATCCCGATTTCATGTAGCCAGGCAGAC
This sequence comes from Strix uralensis, assembly GCF_047716275.1. Classification (NCBI taxonomy): domain Eukaryota; kingdom Metazoa; phylum Chordata; class Aves; order Strigiformes; family Strigidae; genus Strix; species Strix uralensis. The sequence goes on from NC_134008.1 coordinate 679,653, forward strand.
CGACTTCCTCCTCCTCCTTTTCCCTGGTTTTGTCCCTGTGAAATCTCTTTTCTGTAACTGCCTGGTCTTTGTGGAAACACATTTAAAAACTGCTCTCGCAGGTTCCCCCCTTTCAGGAGGTGCCTGTGGCTGCAGGGATGCCGTGTGAAGCAGGTGGGACAGCGCTGACCCGACCAGTCCGAGAGGATCCTGACAGCACGGCTGGGCTGCAGATGTGGCTGCAGGTACTGCGGGGAGATGCTGGGTGTCTGGGTGGGCTGACCTGGCTGGTTTGGTGGTTTTGAGGGCGCTGTACTCTCTGCGCCAGCTGCTGATAAGGTGTTTTCTGTGGGCAGGGCTGGTGGCCCATCAGTCTGTGTTCTCAGAGATGAGCCCACAGGAGTCCCTCGCTGGGGCTTGGCTGCAGAGAGCTCTGTGGTGTCTTGACAGTGTTTGACATTTCCCAGACAATGCTTAAACCTGCCAGTTGACTCTATTTAACACTCTCCTCTGTAAGAGCCTTCCAGCGGGGATGCCTATCAACTCTGGCTTTCCCTTCAAAGAACTGTTCTGAACTGATTGGACAGTGTCTCCTGTCACTAGACAGCAGTCCCTCTGGCTGATTGTAAACAAATGGTGCTGATGGGCTCTGAAGGAAGGTTCATTGGTCCTGTCCAGAGGAAGGTTTAAATCTTTTTGAAAAGTGTTTTCTAACATTGCTGAACTGTGTTAGCAAAACAAATTTGCTTGTCCTGGCCACTCCGCTAACTGCTTTCAGGGGCACATTCTCTTTCCACTGAAGTCAAACCCAAAACTCTACTGTAGTGTTCCAGGCATCAAGATTTAACTTTCAGTGTTTCCAACACTTGTCCGTTGTCAAAGAGAAACATCTGAGAACTGTGTTTCCTCCTCAGTGTCTACTCTGACATCTAAAAGAGTGAACACAACTCGAGGTATTTGCTGGATAGCTGCCAACGTATCAGAGGTGCATAAACTCAGTCCCAAACTTAATTCTTAATATAAATCAAAATCATTTGTATATTACAGCAGTTATGAAGTAGAAATTCAACCCTCAGAGCAGAGGTGGGTTTTATTTCTCTGTCGCTGAAGCTGAAGTTGGGAGGCAGTGAGAAACAAGGGAATTTTGTGAACACAGGATATCCAACCATATTGAGTAATTAGGCAATCAGATTATTCCTTACATTTCCTTGGCCCAGTGCAGGTGTCTCTTGGAATGCCTCTAGAATGATCCAAAAGGGTAGTATCCCAGAAGAACAAACACAGGACAATCCTCAAGAATTTTTTTCTTTACAGACTGACCATCAATTTGAGTGTACTGACATTCCAGAAACATTGGTTATTGTCTAGCTGATTTCCAGTGATGTATTTCTATAAGAAATGTGTAATTCAGGGTTTTTATAAAACTGAAATATATTTTAAAAATAGGGTTTCTTAATAAAACACACACTTATTTTAGTTGAATTATATAATTGACTTCTTTAAATATAATCACTGGAATATTAAGCCATGATTGAAAAATCCAAAGCCCTGCCGGTAACACCAGTTCAGGGCCAAAGCAAGCGCACAGACCCAGATTTGCTGGTGGCCTGGACAGGCTGCAAGGCACTCGGGAAAGCCAGCAAGAGGATTCCCTTCCACCACCTTCTGTGTGCCTGCAAAGGACAAGTGTTTGGATTGTTTTGCTGGATGTGGCAAGAATGCTTGTTCAGGGCCAAAGCGCGCGCAGAGCCCCAGGTTTGCTGTTGGGCTGGAGAGGCTGCAAAGCGCTCAGGAAAGCCAGGCGGAGAATACCCTACTCTCACGGACACAGGATTTCTTAAAACAAGCCCATTTATTGGATTTTGAGATGCAGAGGCTATACGAAGATGCAGAGGCTGCGTGGGAAGCGGGGACCTGGCTTCTGTTCGGCTCGTCACGGGGCAGAGGAGGAAGCACAGCACGTACTCCGGCAGGTGCTCCCCGGGGATGCAGGAGTGCCTCGCTGGCGGATCCCCCACAGTGCCCAGCTCTGGTGGAAGACGTGCCCGAGGGGTGGTCTCAGGGGCACCAGCAGCAGGCGGTTGGTGATGTTGTTCTTGGGGGTGCTCAGGTGTTCGTAGGTGCTGCCCCATCCCTAGGCTGGATGCATCCCTGTCAGAAAGGACTTCTTGGGAAGGGCTTGGCAGATGCAGCGGGGGTCCCCACTCGAGGGTTGGCTTGACCCAAGGTGTCATTGGGGTCTGCTTTGCCCTCCCAGTCATCGTCCTCTCCCTCCTCCTCAGCATCGCTGGAGCTTCCCCGCTGGCTGCCGCTGTCACAGTCAGCGCTCCTCCGCCTGCGCAGCCAGTAGAGCTCAAGGAGCAGGAGCAGGGTTTCGGCAGAGGCCCAAAACCACCAGTGCTGGCAGACAGCAAGGCGCACGCCTTCCGAAGTGAGGCCGCGTGACTCCTGGCTCCTCTGCTCCATCTGCTCCAATGAAATTCCTAGGAAAGCCACCAGTTTGCAGTCCAGGTTAACGTCTCCCCGTGTACCCACAGGAGATAAACAAAAGAGGAGGTGAATACAATTTCTCTCCCATATCTCCTCCCAAGAGCTTTGAGGGAACGGTTACACTCAGAACAGGGAGACACAGAAAACCCAGGCACTAGACCTCTTCAGGTTCTGGCCTCCTCACGGCTGTCAGGAGGTGAAGGGTGTCACTGCAGAGAAGCTTCAGTGAAAGAGACACCTGCTCCTCAGCTACTGCTGCCAAATTGTAACTCTCAGTCAACTGTAATCTCTGCCGTAGCTGAGCTAGTACCCTACATAGAGAACTCCTCTCCCTGCTAATCCCTGGAATCATCCCATCCACCTGGAGAGGGCAGTGGAGATCCTCCTGATTCCTCTAGCCAGCCTGCTCCTCCATTAAGGACATGTAAAGCAGTTACCTGGAAAAGGAACGCCTGCGCTCCTTTGGAGTCTTTTTAGATTCCATCCGCTCCTGAACCATGTGTAAACTCATCGAGTCTGGACTTTTTCTTTTCCCTGTTAAGATAAGTTTGACCTTTATTACAATTACAGCTTGACCTTTATCACAAAAAGACACCAAGAAACAAAACATGGCCAGTATGAGAAAATGCAGACTGCTTGCAGATGCAAAGGTGGACATGCTATTTAAGCAAAACCAGTTTAGAATTCCTACAAGTCTTAGGGAAAGTTTTAGGATGACATTTGTCTTGTTTTAGTTTTGCATGTTTGCCGTCTGCACCCAGAAAGTCTATTGGAGCAAACACTCTGTCATTTTTGCGGATGTCAGATGCACTCGAGTGTAACTGCCGTCCGACAGGCCATCGAAACACAAACATGAAAACCAGCCCAACTTCATTGAGCCAAACCCCCACTCTTCTTTAAGTCTCGTTGTGCTCTGTCAAACTCCTCCCTAGACAAGGGAGGCCAAAGGCATCCTGCTTGTGTCAGAAATCACAGCAGGACCAGGGGAGCGACGGTCCCCCTGCCCTCGGCTCTGGTGAGGCCGCTCCTCGAATACCGTGTTCAGTTTTGGGCCCCTCACTACAAGTCAGACACTGAGGGGCTGGAGCGCGTCCAGAGAAGGGCAACGAAGGTGGTGAAGGGTCTAGAGAGCAAGTCCTGTGAGGAGCGGCTGAGGGAACTGGGGGTGTTTAGCCTGGAGAGAAGGAGGCTGCGGGGAGACCTCATCACCCTCTACAACTACCCAAAAGGACGTTGTAGCAAGGTGGGTGTTGGTCTCTTTTCCCCAGTAACAAGCGATAGGAGGAGAAGCAGCGGCCTCCAGTTGCACCAGGGGAGGTTTAGATCAGCTATTGGGGAACACTTCTCCACTGAAAGGGTTGTCAGCATTGGAACAGGCTGCCCAAGGAGGTGGTTGTAATTATGATTGCCTCAGAAAGACTTCATTCTTCAGAGTCCTCTTTTCAATCATGTACTGGAGTTTTATTTTAAATAATCTTCCTGAGAGCACAGATCCCCTTTGTGAAGGCCAATTCAAATTAAGCCATTTAAAAATTAGTTACCACATGTATTCTCCACAACGATCTGTGCATACTTATTCCCTTATAAATCAGCTGTTGTGTCCGTTATGTGTTACGGCCTCGTTTAACAGGTTACAAGCAGCAATATATTGAATTTCTGTAGCATACTTACACTTCCCAGTCTGGTCTGCCACTTGCCGAGCGAATTTTGCCGGCTCTCACTGGATGACCTTTTGGCATGGGGAGAGAAAAAAAGTCCCTTTCAGTTTACCTGAAGATAATTTTTTTAAGCGAAATTTGTAAGGTACAGTTACTTACCGGTTGTGGGTATTGATCGTCCTCGGTAGCCCAGAAGACTCGGCAATGCTGGCTGTCTCAGTCCAGGAACCAGATAGCCCTTGTGAATCAGTGCAAACAGTTGGAAAATAAGCTCGACTAAAATACGAAAATCACTGCGTATGGTGGAAGAACACCTACCTTCTCCTCCCGCAAACCACGGATTGAGAGGGGGGAAGATTGAGGACGTCCCCTGGCAGCCACCAGCGCAGCAGGAGGGGTCAGAGCTGGTGGATGTGCTGGTGGCTGCTGCTGCTGCCGCCTCTGCTTACGGATCACCTGTGCATACCCAGTTCCATTTTTGAAGTTGTTCACAGCCTAGAGGCAGAAAAATATTTACAAAGAGGTAACATGAACCTTCAGCAGCTCAATGAACAAAAGCCTCCACAGAGTAGAATTACTTGTGTATTCCCGTAGATACTCTCCATCCTAAAATAAACCAACATACGGATATATTCAGATTAGATCTAAGGAAGAAATTCTTCCCTGTGAGGGTGGTGAGGCCCTGGCACAGGTTGCCCAGAGAAGCTGAGGCTGCCCCCTCCCTGGAAGGGTTCAAGGCCAGGTTGGACGGGGCTTTGGGCCACCTGGGCTAGTGGAAGGTGTCCCTGCCTGTGGCAGGGGGGTTGGACTGGATGGGCTTTAAGGTCCCTTCCAAGCCAAACCCTTCGGTGATACATGAACGCATCCCATTAAACACTGGTGTTAATGACTGGTAACTCAGACTATCTGTACGTAAAGCAGTAACACTGAATTCAGTTAACACTGAATTTGAAACTGAGGCAATCCTGTTGAACACAAGTGTGACCTGAATTTGCCAGATTGTCGCTCAAGAGTTGTCAGCTTCTGTAACAACAGGGAATGTATTTGCAAAGTAAATTTAGCCTTATTCCATTTAGCCTTGTTTAAGGAGGTGTACATTAATATTTTCTTCCCTTTCAGCTAACTGACTGACTAGACTTTTCTTACAAACAGTTTATCTAAAAGTCACTGCATTACCTGGCGTAGGCACTTGTTGGCAACTAAAGTGTCGGGAGAAACACCTGCCTGATGACATGTTGGGCATGTATGTTCCTCAGAGTCCAGTAATGCCGTTCTAATACCTGGGTATAATCAGAATCATCAAAATAGGTTTTAGCTAAACTAAGGACATTGTCTGGGTTCTAATCAATTATAAAGGCCTGTAGATGGTTAATGGGTGAATATGGTTCCGAACTGAGAGCATGAAGCTATAAATGTTCAGCAGTGTAAAAAATTTCTAGTATGCAGGAAATAGCTGCCCAGTTTTGCTATTTCACTATTGTAACGTTTGAAGATGTAGAGCAGGCCGTGCCTTGATGGTCTGACTAGTCTGTTCTCCACTGTCCAGCACAGTGAGAAGTCACCAACCTCAAGGCTCATGAATAAGACACATCTCCAAAAACCATTAGTAGGTTCAAGTTCTGACGGTTTTAACCAACTCTCCCGTGGAGAAGAATGTGGATTAAATGCCTAACGAGCCATTTGCTGCAGACCACAGTAAGTCACCAGCGTTGGCTCTGTAGTTTTGTATGAGAGAAAGGACTGTGCACAAACTCAATGCATTTGATAACTAACACTGTAATCAGCTGCAGCATTACGCACTCTTCTCGTACTCATCCTTCTGCATGGAAAGAGGATTTAACTAGGTGCATAAAAAGGGAAAAAAGCCTTCTGCCTTTGTTTTTTCCTTTCTACAAGAAGAGTCCTTTCCTACTCGGGGTACACTTAAGTATTAAACAGAGCTGGTAACAAAGGAATCTTATGATCTTTCTGCTGTCAGAAGATCAGGTGTGATGTTTTGAATTAGCAAACATGGCAGTAACACTTACATTCGTCACAGTAACTGTTTCTACAGCAGGGAATAATGACTGCATCAGCCATGATTTCTTTACAAATGGAACATAACAGCTCCTCCGGAATAGGATCGTCTGAGGAAAGGGAGGAAGAGGATGGCTCCTCTGGTAAAAAGGGAGGCTTTTCCTTCTTTCCTCTGGCATAAGCTTCCCTGGAGGGGGGATGGGGAAGGAAAAAGAAAAAAAGTCAAAGATGGATAAAGGAGAACTTCCCCAAGCTTTGGATTTTATCCAATGAAGACAGTAGGTGTCATTCTCACTCCACATTAGCCTTCAAAAATACAGACATTTAGTTTAAACTACTTTTCTATAGCCAGAGTGCTAGAAAAGGGAGGGGGGAACAATTTTCCTTCTGCAGAACTCTTCCATTCATTGGATCAACTAAGAAATTAGCTCAGACTAGAGAAATCATTTTCTGACAGCTAGACACCGGGTGAAATGAACCCCACCTCTCCTTTGCCAGAGGGTAAATGTCAATCGCAGGCTCAGGACAAAGTCAGTCTCTGTGTAATTGTGTTTTATAAATGGAAGAAGTCTATGTTACAGCTTCTGCAAAAGGAGAGCCATGACGGAAGAACAGAGCTGCTACCGAGTGCATTTTAAAACAGCCACTCTTGTCAGCACACAGCAGGATTTTCTTAGTTTACAGCAACAGGTAAACATCCCTCTGCTTCACACATGGGATCTGATAAATGTCAGAGGCAGAGGGAATCTCAGTCCAACAGCTGTTTGTTAAATTCTGCAAGAAGCCTTAGCAAGATAAAACAGAAGCAAAAGGAGCTTTCAAAAAGAATGACGCCACTGTAAACACGACTGAAATGTTTTGCAGAAATACGGATTCTTAGCATACCACAAGCTTAACCAGCGTTCAGGGGCATGAGCAGCAGGACTGCCCTATTTTAATATTAGAAATCATCACAGGTTTTAAGGTTAAGATACAATGACAGTGCTTCTTGCCCCGTAATTACAGATGCTGGCCAGCTTGGTGGCATTGCCACTCAGACACTGACACGTGGCTTCTCTCCTTCACTTTTTGGTCAGACCAGCTAATTCCATACTCACGCATTAATAATTGGTATTGCATATCTTCCAGTCTTCGTCAGCATAGCGCCCTTGGTATTGGGATCTTCCACCTCCACCATGAAACTCCTGGGAATTCCTGTGCACTTTTTAAGTCTGGGAACAGACTGAAAATTACTGTCCTGTTAAGAAAAGAAATGCAGACATAGCTCATCTTAAGACCCACACTTAAAACGACATTTCAACCACGATTTTAAGCAGGAAAGGCCTTTAATCCTCTCCTTTTACCTAGCCTAAGCGTTGCTCGACCGAAATACTCTTTTTCCTAAATGAATATAGCCAGGATGCTCCAAAGGCTCGAGCAGTGTTCTGAACGCCGTCGACATTCTTTGGCTCAACTTCAGGGTCCTTAAGGGTGAAATATCCCTCAGCTCCCCATCCCCTCAGAGGAGAGGCACAAACCCCCTCCTCCTCCAAAGCGCAGTTCAGAGGGAGAGCTTAATGCAGGGCTCTGGATCGGCCAGTGGGGACACTGATATTCACCACCTACAGGTGAAGGTTGAATTCAGAGCTGATGCACGTACGTTCAGTGAGTAACGTTAAATGGCCTGAATACTCAACCAGAGACTTGTGTAATTATAACACGCAAATATTCAATAGATGGGGTCAAGAGAAACGGCATCTTTTTCTACAAAATACTAAAAACTGCAAACTGTCATTAAAAAGAGTTAAGATGAGAAAAATTTGCAGTAACATTGAAATATATAAAAATATACATTAAAGCTCATAGAGAAAGATCTATGGACATATACAAGGGCTATGACCTCGAAGAAAGAAAATTTCCCATTGAAAATTCCAGCTTTCCCTGGAATTTTGAAGGGCTTTGCACCACTGCCATAGAACCTCTGTATTTCAGCCCAAGAGAAACAATTCCTAACAGGGGTATTCATGTAACTGCTGCGTAACTGCCAAGGTAAAACAAGTGAAAAACCAAGTGACACCAGAAGCCCCTCACAATCTTACCCCATTTGTCGGGCAGTTCTTTCTATAGTGCCCAGGTTTTCCACAGCGAAAGCAAGTATAGGATGGTGGAGGTGGACCCAAGGGTTTCTTCACGTAACTAAAAGGTTTTCGGGAAAAAAAGAAAATGGTATGTATGCGTCTCTCTTGTTCCAACAACCATCTCTACAATGTTTCCATAGTCTTCAAAGAACAGGTAGGACTTTGCCAACACTTACTTGATTGGATCGTACTGACGGCAAGACTGGATCATCATAGCTCGTATTTTATCTTCCTCGGAAGCGTTGGCTTCAGCCAGATTGCCGGTCTGTTTAACAGGTAATTATTGGACACGCACATTAGAAACACATTTAAGCTCCCCCAGCCAAAGACTCACCCAGCCCTGTAAAAAGCAGCCCAGCAGTAGCTGAGGTTGCAGGAAAGCAGCTGCTTCTATGAGCCAGAGTTGTCCCAGAGATGTTCTGGGGAGCCCTTACGCCATCACATGGTGTCTCTGTGCCCGTTAACCTGCTTGGAAGGAGCATTCTTGGGCACTCAAAACCCGAGGCTCTGTTTGTACCTTACTTAAAGACTTGTGTAACCAATCCAAATGTCTTCCAAGCAGACTGAAGCTCTGCGTAGAAAAAATTACATTATCCAGTATTTTTAAATGGATTCCTGAGCTCCAGATTATTTGAAGGAGAAAATCTCCGCTGTACATTTAATGGAGATGTATGCAAGTATCAGTGTTTACACTTTGCAGCATTAAAAGGACACACAACTTAAGAGTCAGGGAAGTTGCTTTTGCTCACCGAAATTCAGCTTCAGACACAGAAGCATTAAGAGGAATCAAGCTTTTTATAATTCCTCAGCAAGACAAAAGATTCTTTCCAGCAGAAATTGGACCATGGTGTGCTGTAGGCAGCCCAAACTGCATGTCCCTGCCTACTCACTTCTTCACGGTAAGTGATTTAACTACGGTCAGCACAACCTGCAGATTTTTTCCTGTTTGCTGTGCCCTTCTAACACACAAATTGTAATAGAAACCTTACGCAGAACTAGACCTTCAAATTATCAAAGCCAGCTGATTTTTTGTAAGTAGCATTTGTTCAAATGTTCTCATTACACACTAGTCCAGATCCCAGCAGGGTCTAAGGGAGGGATGTAAAGGATACGGACCTCCAAGCACCCATCATTCAGAGCAACCACTCATGGGTCTGATTTTATATGCAAAAGCTACCCACTAGTTTCAACAGTTTATGAAACGGTTGTTTTATAGACACAACAGTAACATAATCCAGACCGACATCTATGAAACCCCTTCCGTTACCATTTACAGAAAACTTTACAGATACTTGACCAATTTGTTTAAACCCAGACAGTTTACAAGACACATCCAAACCCCACAAACCATTACTAGGCACAGACCATAATTCAAATACGGAATTTCCTACAAGGTAATAACAAAGCAGAAAACTTGTCAACACATTGCCTCCAAGCCAAGCCCGTCTGCACTGAGGAGGTTGGAGTATAACAGTTTGGAGCTGCTTTACGTTACATTCCTGCATTTTTCTGAAATACCTACATTTTCTCAAAAGCTTGAATGTGTACAGCACTTGGACAGTTTTTCACATTTTAGAGTCAAACTTCACATGAGTTTTTACAGAACCAACAATTTCTTCTGGTGACTACCTTCCAAAGTAACTGTTGGGGTTTTTTCCCCAAATGTACACAATTTAATTCTGCAGTCAGAGAGGGAAGAGGAGAGTGGGAAGAGATTTCTCCAACTCCAGCCTTTATTTTCAGAAGAAAGAACTAGCCCCTCTGCACGAGGCCCTGCCTTCTCTATTCTCTAAGACCAGTAATTTGACAGGCTCACACTACGCCTTTTCACAAAGTGCAACCACTAGTGCTTTCCCAGACAAAGTGACACATTGTTGAGCAAAAAATGCAAGCAGTTCCATAGCAAACCATGGCATTACAGCAGCTTCAGAAGGCCACCTCTGCTAATACACTGCACTAACACATTGGTATATTCCTGCAAACAATTAGGCACATTTACACAATTTACAGTCTGCGTTCAAACCAATTAGGGTGTGTTGTCCACTCTCCATAGACTACAAGTTATGAAACTGTGCAGCATTCAGAGAGTGGCTCTATAACTGCAGTGACTAGAAACTCAACAGTAGCCACGCAATTGTCCGTGTTACACAAACGCTTCTATTTTGGCTGTTGCACGCCCCTGCCCCCCCCCCCCCCCGAAATGTCCATAACTTGCAGCCAGTTAAATTCTTCTGTGAAAATTGTGTCGGTCTCCAACACAAAATTAACAAAAGGTCTGAGAAACAGTAAACAGGTCCTGAAGTGCTGCTTCTTTATGTCTTGAAGATGAGCAATAGTGCAACATTGTGTTGAGGGACTCCCCTTCTGTCCTCCCAAACTGGGAACTACTCTTTACAGGGTGCTACGGAAATATACACACATTCTAAAGTTAAAACCAATACTGTAAATTATTAAAAATTAAGTTTTGTTCACATTACAGCAGTTATCCAGTTATACATCACCGTACAAGACTTAAAAATATGAAGCCAGTGGGGTTTTTTGTTGTTGGTGGTGGGGTTTTTTTAAGTCTTTGACAAGAATATACACATACCTTAATGAGCTGGGCCAGAGGAGTGGGTGCAGAAGAGTCCTCAATCTGTTCACAAAAAATTAAACACATATTCAAGTTGTACAATCAAAACATAGCAAAAGTTAACCTCTACTGTAGTCTGAAAGTCTGCACTCTATCCTCCGAGTGTCACGGACAGAGACATGTCCAACCTAATGTAAGTGTATTGGTTCAAAACAAAGTCCAAACCTATGACAGCTTCAGAGGGCCAACGTGGTTCATGAGAAGCCGCTAAACTCGGTGCGCTGGGCTTTAGATATTTGCATTTGCAGACAAACTATGAAACTAAACCGTTTCATCGGATAAAACGGAAAGATCAAATGCAGAACTTAGGAAGGCCACTTCAGGTAGCAACAACATTTAAACTCACAGCAATCCGTTAGAGACCTTTAAGTACTCAGAGGAGGCCAAACAATAGCACTTCAGTTATACAGCTTTAGGAACAAATACCCAAGTATTTCAGGACACGAAAAGGAATCTTTTAGCTGCACAGAACTGTCCTCAAAACGTATGGGGTACGTTGATTTTGGGATTTGTTTGAACCGCCAAGTCAAAAGTAAGAAACAGTACCAAGTAGAACAACAATGGTTTCTCAGTGGGTTTTGATAACATCTTCCCAAACTGTTAGGCAAAGAAAGTATTTCAAAACAAAAGCTAAGTGATACAATGTGAAAATGGAAAAAATGCACTCCAAACAATTTTAATTGCAAGAAACAAAGAGCACACGACAGCCTATACAAACATACTAGCTCTAGACAGACAGATGTAGAACACAGCACCAATTGAATTGTGCAAACCTTGAACCTACCTGATCTAAAACCAATCCTACATTATCTGTACAGCACAAAGTCATTCAGGAAATATTCCAGCATATTCAATATGAAACACAATGCATCACTAGGCACAAATACCAATATTCACATTAGAACTGTGCAAATGGTGGCATTACTCAGTTTTCACTGTGCTGGGAATCAAATACATGGTCTCTACAACATATACTATGTCTTGCTGCAGAACAGATTAAGTTCATGTTTGGGAGATTAATACGAGGCTACGTTGTTTAGAATTAAGTGCAATGTGTAGAAACAAAGTGTGAGATTGTGTTTTTACATACCGCTTTTGGTGTTCCACTCACTGGCTCGGTTCGAGTTCTAGAGGAAGAAATAAAGATGATGAGAACTTAGAACAAAGCACTTGTACCCAACCAAAAGCAGTGAAAACAGATTATAAAACCTGAACATCAAGACATTATATTCTGATAGTCTAGTGAACGTGGAAATGTATTTGTATACATAAACTGTTCTCTCTTGGCACATTCAGTGCAACTAAAAAAAAAAAAAATCCCATTTCTAGTTTGTCAGCAATTACTGTCCGACTTACAGCTCTAGAACACAACAGTGCCAGAGGAAGTCCTCAGATATTTTGTCTCTGCTGTGTAAGTATCAAAACGATGAAGTCTGTGCTACAGCTTTGTGCTCTTACATAATCAACCATCCAAACAGCGACCTTTGTCTTTCAGTCTTTCCTCTGTAGCCAGTATGCCAGAAAGCCAGATCTGAGGCATAAGAATACCTGCCATATCCCACCCCGCCTCCCCCAAATGCAAGACACAGTCAAACACTGACAGACTCTTCTGAGAGGGGAACATGCGTATCTCTCTTTACTGTAAAAGCAATAAAAAGAAGAAAGATACACTCCGAATGCCTCTGTAAACTAATCTCCATACAAAAAGTTAACACACTGCAACCCCTCACAGACTACAATGCTTTATGGGTACTTACATAAATCGTGTTTTGCTGGTAGTTTTGACTCTAACAGGGACTCTTCTAACAATCACCGAGGAGTTCTTAGGAATCAGGGTGTTATCATCTGTGTATTCTGAAAACAACACCAATACAGAAGAAAACATTAGTCAGTTCGTAAGAATGTATATTAATATGTCATTACATAGCACTTGAGAGAACCCCTTCACAGGCATAAAAGCAAAATTTTGTATGTGACATGGCACTCCTGTCGTCTCAACACACTAACAGAACCTTTCAAGAAGTCTTCAGGTTTGAGAATCAAACACCAGCAGCAAAACCTTTTCCATTCTTTTCAAACAGTTTGGATGCCAGCAGCAAAATGGTCTCAGAGGTCACTAAAGGAGAGTCTGCTCATGCGTGAGGTTCTTTCCTGACCTAGCTCAAGTTGCTTTTGCTTCTGTTAGGCTACAAACCCGAGAGATCTTTGGAGAGGAACAAACCACAGCAAAGTCTCACCTGCGTAAACCAGATTCTAAAGTCTGACCAGCTTACCCTGCAACAAAGCAGGCGCTCGGCTAAAGCATGCAAACTCTGCGCCGCTGCTTTCCGAGCTGTTCCCTCAAAACCATTCCCCTGTGCTGCGAGTGCTGGGGACTGACAGAACACAGAAGAGAGCCGCCAGCTCTCTGCTTCTCGGGGCTTCATCCATCGACAGCCACACTGTCAGCTGCTCAGGGCTGTACATGCGAATGCAAACGGAACTGGCAGTGCTGGAGTTTGGATCACAGGAACCTGAGGGGTTTTTTGAGCTTGCTTTCACACGTAGGGCAGAACTGGCTCCAACTAAAGTGGTGTCTCCTCTCTTAAGCTAATCATCTAGTTTGAATAAGCCAAAGGGACGTGAATTCTTTCAATTCACTTTTTGCAGAGCAGAGAGACTCAAATGAAATTAATTACGAAGACAAGTCTTCTGAAAAGCCTTTTGAAACCAGAGTGTGCCTGAAGGTCTCCATGCTTTGCCTTGGCTTCACCGTGTTCGTCTTTTGAAGAGGAGGAGCTACCTGAGACACTTTGACTGAGTGAGCCTCAAATGTGAAGATCTCCCATGAGTGAGTCTCACATGTAAAGATGTCTCCATGAGAATGGTTTATATATTGTACTTGCACAAGCTGGATACGACTAAATGTTTTAAAGCACTATCAGCAGCCATGCCCTGTAATCTGCCTACAGTTTTAACTATTAAAAGCCGTTACCTATGGAGGCCGAATCAGAACAATGGCCCGAAAGCCAAAGTTGCTGTGAAAGTACTACTAATGACAAAACCCAAAGCTTTTACAGAAGTCATACCCTGAAACCAACGCCTAGAGCTCTGCTCAAATGGGGAATCTCACCATTGCACAGCCACCTGTCAGGAAAGGCCTGAGATGGGACTTTTTGATGTCGGAGGAGCTCAAAGAGCACTGAGGCTGACAAGCAACGGGGAGATGATGGCAGCTGCAGCTCTGGAAGCCCAAAGCAGCTGTTTCCACCTGCTGAACGGAGTCATACAGAGTGTTCTTTCTGGTCCAGATCACAAACCACTGGACTGAGATTTCAGAGGCACAGGATAAGTAACAGTGGCTCCACAAAAAGGCAGGAGTTTGCTACGCCTGTGCCCACCTGAGGGTTGTGGTAGGTCTGCAGAGGATTGCAGGTGGCAGCACCTCTCCTCGAGGGAGGCTGTGTATATGAGGACAGCAACCAGTGCACTTATTCGCCAATTCTGCAAGCCTGCAGAGGTCAGGTGGAACAGGCACAAGAGGTGTATGATGCAAAAAGAGGAATGGGTCCTCTTTTTGTATTTTATGACAATTCGTTGACCATTAGAAGCATTGACATCTGCCTTCTGAATAGACTGTCCTTGCATGAGATATATACAGACAGAGAGAGGGATGCTTGTTTTCAATCCACTTGTGAAGTGCACAGGGAGGAGACCTCCAGCCATCTAATACCAGACTGATAGAAAAATGGATTCCCCTTAAAAGTCAATCAGTACACATTGAAATGGATCAACTGAAAACTGAAGAGTGACAATAACCTGGTGAAGTAAAGGCTTTATTTGCACAGGACACTTATCAGGGCACATATTTGTATGTGGGACTTGAAGCATCCCACCAGCTGGGTCACTGAGGCAGAGAATTTGTGGAAGAGGGTTCACAAACAGCGGAGTGCGCTGCCGAGGTAGTTCTGTGAAGGGACCTGACACCTGTTGGCTTTCATACATTTATTTTTCCTTCACGTCAATCAATTGAGTTCATTTTGGTGATGAAATCTGTGTCAATGATGAAATCTGGTGAAGTCAAACAATGTAGCCTTAAAAGTTAACTTTTTTGGTTTTAAATAGGAAAGGACTAAAGCTGGAGCATTAGTCCTGAAGTCCCTGGAAATTTCTGTTTGCTCCCTTTGAATTTAACAGCTGCCAGCTTAGTCTAACAGCTCTCAGACAAAACTGGCATCTGCCAGCAGGAGCCTGTTCCCCGCAGGCAGCAACATCCCGTGTAGCTGCGGGGCCTTGGCAACTACCAGTGTCACTCTGCCTCGCCACGACTCCACATCTGCAGATTGAGCAGCGACATCACGCTCAACAGGGCTACTTTTCACACTTGTCCAAGCAGAGCTCCAACAGAAATGTTCAACAAAGCTGGAGCCAACACCATTGTTGATTCCCACTCCCTTCTAGCACAAAACTTGTTTTACTGCCAGTGATGGCCGGTAAGTGGCTACTGGGCTTTTGCAAGCACTAGACGTTGCACATGGACCACGTAGTCTCCTACGCCCAGCTCCGTGTCCAACAACAGATCGGAACGGCTCTGTGAGGTCCCCACACAAGCCACAGCTACCGATGGTGGCCGAATCGCACCGTCCCTTCGCACCCCACTGAATCGCTGGCGCCACTTGCCCTCTCGGTTCCCCGCACGCCGGCGGGACGGGCCCCAGGCTGACTCACGCCACGTGGGGACAAGCCACAGAGAGCAGAGTGTGGCTCCCGCAGGCCGTGGCCGCCGCCAGCCGGGCAGTGCCCGAGGCCCCGTGCCCGCCGCCCCCACGCACCTTCTCCGGTCTGGGCGTTGGATATCTGCAGCTCGCAGTTGGTCACCTTCAGCTTGTGGCGGCCCATGATCTGGCGCTTCAGGTCGCCCAGGGAGATGTTGAGGCCGCTGAAGGTGACCGTGTCGTACTGCAGCAGGGAGAAGAACTTGTAATGCACGCACGGCGTGGCTGATGTTCCACTCACTGGCTCGGTTCGAGTTCTAGAAGAAGAAATAAAGGTGATGAGAACTTAGAACAAAGCACTTGTACCCAACCAAAAGCAGTGAAAACAGATTATAAAACCTAAACATCAAAACATTACGTTCTGATATGTTCATTATGTTCTGACGGTAAGGACTTTGTGAGTCCCAGCTGGGAATGGCCTAACAGGCCCATGTGGGCCTAGGACTCAAAAGATGGTGCAAGTCCATCACAGAGAATGGGATTTTGCCATCTCCGTGCCAGTACAGGCATCCAGAAGGTAACTGCTGCCTTTATGACACTATTCAGCAAAAATGTTTATTTTGTTTGGTGCTTCCAAGCTTACGCCAAGCGAATACGGCCAGTGGGTTCCTCTCTCTCTGAGGGCCATCTATTCAGAAGATGAAAAGCCAGGAAAACAATCCCCCGTCTCCGCAAAAGGAGGCTGGTGCTGTGTGAGGAGCCAGGGCTCTGACACGTGTACATTGACCCTCCTGCTCCGAGGGGGAGCCGCTGCCCACGGCTGGGCCACCCGCTGCCCCGCGCTGCGCCTCAGGGACTTCACCTCGAGGAACTGCTCTGGCTTCCACAGTTATTAACCTCAGCTACTACTGCCGTGCTTGTCAGAAACCATGCCGGCACACAACTACTGAACAAAACTGACCCGAGTCAGCAGGCGACATTTGGATGGGGCTTTGGAGCCCAACAACAATTAATTGGTGTCTTCCAAGCCCACCAAACCCTTAAGCACACGTACCGTTTTACTCAGGTGATAACCACGGGAGGGAGAGGCCACAGTCTCTCCAAATCACCTCGTATCTTTGCTGAAAAATCTGCAGGACCCCTTCAGCCCTGGCCATCTGACCTCAGTGAGACCACCGCTCACCTTGCCCCACGGACACACCGCTCACATTCACCTGGGTTTTGTTTCAAAAGCTTCACACTACTTCCTTTACTCTTTGTCTCACCTGACTGTTGAACCTTTGTCTACCCTCACTGTTTGGCTGCTCTGAAACTCACAACCTGCAGCTCTGAAGCCAGACAACAACAAGGGGAAGGCCTGAGGCCAGCGGCCCAGCTCCCACCACACGCTGTCACCACGGCGCAGGGGCCCGGGATGTGCAGAGGAGCCGGGTTCAAGGTGCCGACCTGCGCCCAACGGCTCCCTCCAGCCAAACCCCTCACCCAGAACCACCGCTCCGCCCGCGTCGAGCGCCGGGAAACACCTTCAGGGCTTCCAGCTGTTTGCAGTGCTCAATTCCACATCGTTATTCTTACAGAATTGAAAGGCCAGGGGCCGTGAAACGAGCGCAGCCACCCAGTTCACCCAGTTCACGCACAAGGGGTGACCCCGACTGCACCATGGCCCCCGTGGCCCCCCTGCTGCCAACTCCTGGGACCGCGTGGGAGGGACAGCGACCGGCCCGGCCTCTGGACCCTCCCCACTCTCCCCGGAGCCTGCGCGGACCGGCCCTGGGCCCTCCGGAGACCCCCTTGAGCCCCTCCCGGGCCCCAGAGCCCACCCAGACCGGCCCTGGGCCCTCCGGAGTCCTCCCAGAGTGATCCTGGGCCCTCCGGAGCCCCCCTGAGCCCCCCATCTGGAGCCCCCCAAGCCCATCCCCGGGCCCCCCAGAGACCCCCCCGGCCCCGCTCACAACGGCGGCTGGCAGCTCAGGTCAAAGGGCTGGCGCTCTGCGCGCGGCGAGGGGCTGCCCTGCCGAGGAGCCTGTCGGGTCTGGCTCTGGCTCTGTCCTCACCTGGGAGCTGCTGGTGGCACTGGTCGCCGTGTCCTGATGCTGCTCGCCATGGTCGTGATGCTGCTTGCCGTCTCCTCCTCCTCCCTGATTGCCTCCTCCTCACTGATCACCTCCTCCTCCTCCTCCTCAGTAATTGCCTCCTCCTCACTACTCGCCTCCTCCTCCTCAGTAATTGCCTCCTCCTCACTACTCGCCTCCTCCTCCTCCTCACTACTCGCCACCTCCTCACTACTCGCCTCCTCCTCCTCAAATGATCGCCGCTGCCCTGGCAGTGCTGGTCGCATCCCGGGCATTATTAGGACACAATGGGGGCGGGGCTTCGCTCGGCCAATAGCAGCAGCGCTACTGCCCAGGTTGCTAGGAGCCAAATGGGGGCGGCGTTTCACTCAGCCAATAGCGGCAGTGCTGCCCTGGTTGCTAGGAAACCGGGCAGGGGCGGGGCTTCGCTCGGCCAATAGCAGCAGTGCTGCTGCCCAGGTTGCTAAGAGGCAAATGGGGGCGGCGTTTCACTCAGCCAATAGCGGCAGTGCTGCCCTGGTTGCCAGGAAACCGGGCAGGGGCGGGGCTTCGCTCAGCCAATAGCAGCAGTGCTGCTGCCCAGGTTGCTAGCAGCCGGATGGGGGCGGGGCTACGCTCGGCCAATGGCGGCAGTGCTGCCCGGCCTTCTTTCTGTCTTTGCTGACTGAAGAATCGCTGTGATGGACAAGGAGCCTGCTGAGGTCCTGACCAGACCGACCCTGACAAAGCCTGGCACTGCCACACAGTGAGAGAGCTGTAAACGTCATTCACAGCAAAAGCTGTGGGGACAGTCACGAATCATCTCCCATTCTGCAAGCCAAATTCTTGACTGTTTCCTCACCACTGCTGATTTAAGTGTAAATTGCTTCAAAATAACACTTAAAATTCCTAACTTTTCATACCAGTAAGTTCTTCGTGCCGTAAGAGAAACACTGTGCTGAGAAGGCACTATGAACATACAGCAATATTTACATATAGACATTTTGTCTTCCCTTCGATGAAGTTATTTTGTAATTTGAAACCTTAGCGGAAGGATTTTTGCTTTTCTCCTGATCAGACATTTAAGCGTCAGCCCCCTGCTACAGCTGCAGCAGAAGTATTCAAGCTGTTTCAGCACCAAATTAAACTTTCACTTTCCACTTGGCTGTTATTTTTTCCTTCCTCTTAATTTTTCTATTTAAACAAAGAGTTTAAGTATTTGCTTACCTGGGGAAAAAAAGTGCTATCCTTCTCCTGTTATGATAAGCTACTGATCTGAAGGGCAGAAGGCTGAGACCCCCACGAAGATATTTAGAAGAGTGGGAAGAATTTGAGAGTCATCAGTTGGATGTTCTTTGGCTGGCCAAAACTGAGGAGGGGGAAGAAGCCCTACAGGGAGCTCAAGGGAAGCACAAGAGAGCATCTGGGAGCCAGCAGCGTGATGGGGGCATGAGCCAGCGCTGCCCTGCCGTGTGTCAGGCACAGTGTTTTCAGCAAGGGCAGAGGAGAGTTAATGCCACTGACGAGAGCACAGCTCGTCTGACGTGGTGGCCCTGCTGGTCCTTCACGTACCGGAAAGATGAACTGTCCCTGGAAGAACTGGCGAGGAGAGCTGCGGGGATCGCTGGGACGTGGGAGATGGACACGCGTGCTGACGTCAGGAGTGCGGGATTTGCTTGGGCCAGAAAAGCAAGTGGGAGAAGAGTGGGGTGACTGCTGTAAATGCAGAAGAGGGAAATAACACTTAGGGAGAACAGTTACTAAGACTGAAGGGTGTGGGCACCAGAAAAAATGTGTAATGCCTGGCCCTGAGTAACTTTAAGCTGCAAACTGGAAGAAAACTCTTTAATGCTTAGAAGATTTGGGTTCTGCAAGAGCCTTCCAAGGGAAATAAAGAAAGGAGGAAGCAACCAGCCAACCCCTGACTGCTCACTATGGAGCTCAGTCACCTTTTGATGGGCCTGGAGATCTCTTCCAGTCTCTCCTTCCTCCAAATTAACTGCCTCTGCGGGCATTGCCTTTCAAGATACGTGTTCCCTCTTCACTTTTTAATTGCTCTGACGTCTTCTTGTTTGAAACACTGAACTGTTGCTGATCAAGTATTTTGATGGCAAGAAGCGCTATGCTGACAGGATCGTTTCACTTGTGAGTTGTGCTTAGGTACCAATTCACATAATGTGGTTTCATATAGCAAGAATTACACTTTTTAACCAGTTAACGAGCACGGGAAGGACTTTAGCATGTTTGAACTCCTCTCCCGTTACCGCTGGCGTTGATGCAGATCCCTTGTGTGCAGAGTTCTGCTGTGGAGAGCCTGGGGTGAGGATCCCCGTTACACGGTACCGGTCTGAGGGGTTCATCTCGGATGTTAAAACAATTGCGCTTAGCATCAGTTTGGGTTAGAAAAAAGTTTAAAGGCTTCTGAATTCAATGTTTACACACCCTAGGGTCCTACAGTGGCAAACTAAGATTGCTGTCTTTGGGTTGTTTCAGCAGTGCAGGATTTGGCCATTTCCTCTATAAGAAAACCCAGTAACTGTCCATCTAAAACTCTGCCATGTAATTCAGGGTAGGACTGAATGCTGTCAATGTAAATCTTATAGGAAGAACTACCTCTAGAAGTGTTACTTCCTTCTGCAAATTAAAATAAAGAATAGCTCTTACCATTTTGAAAAAAAAAAACCCAACCAACCAAACAAAAAACAAAAAAACCCAAGAAGAACTTGTTCACAAGAGCAGAAGCCAAAGCATTTGGATAGAGCGGACATGTTCTTGCTACCAGCATTGCCCAGGAAACCCCACCATGAAATCCCAGCAGGTTGCAGTAAATGCCATGACCTAGAGCGGACACACTGGAGTTAGCCTGCAGCTTTCCAATACCCAAGGATATCCCTTCAAATTTGCAGCACCAACTTCACAATCTATAGAATACTCAGTACACTTCAGCCTCCAAGGCAGTTGTTATTGCAGTGCGATGAGGCCAAAACTGTTGGTCCTTAACAGTGATGAGAAGAAGAATCATTACCACACCACTCCCCAAAATACTGCTACTCTGAAATTTGCCTACACTGCTACAGCTACTGCTTCACTCCAACTTCCCTTAAGACAAAATTTCTGCCATTCTTCTAGTACCTGCTCTAGCCACATGCACAAACAATACTTTCTTATTCCTTATGGATCAAGCTTTTATACTTCACTTGGCTTTTTTACCATCTGTAGTCAGGTTCCTGATAAGCAATAAAGCACCTTGTCTTGCAGGCACTCCCCTCTTCTCCCCACTCTACCCCCATTAAAAAACACACCCACTCTACCCCATGGACAGACCTTGAATCTAAACTAAAAAACTGGCTTTTGCTTGAAAACTGTCATTTAAATGGCTCTCCATGGCTGAAGTACTTCTAATGGTCTTATCTTTTCAGCATGAGGTGCCTCTAAAAAGCTTAAAGATTACAAACAACCACCTTACTCACGTTTTGCCCACAGTTTAATCGCACGGAGCGTGAGCCAGAAGTTCTCCTCACTTGGCACTAGATGTAGCATTTCATCGGTAACTCTAAGAGAAAAGTTGAAGGACAGAAGTTCCTAGTAACAGGTACAGGTCTGGTTTATGCTACGCTGGATCAATAGCTTACAGTTTATCGTTCAAATCTATGAAAACAAGTTTGGATTACTCGCTTTGTAGTACGTTAAAAATTACAGATTACACATAACATTCCGTATCCCTACAGGTAACTGGTGCCCTCAACAGCTTTGTCATAGTTTATAGACTACCGCCAACCATTTTTAATAAGGCCTTTCTAGAGGATTCCGACAGCCAGGTTTCTTCAACAGCCAGGAACAATTAAACCAGTCACTGTTAAACAGCGAGCAAGTTAGGCTTTGGGTATTTTAAATATCTTCCTTTTTTTTATGAACTACCACACATTCTCCTCTATCAAGTGCTCCACCTATTCATCTGAAGCAGTCTCTGTGGCAACGTGGAACGGTGCACACACCCTGATCCAAGAAACATGAAATACAGGTCTATCTAAACACACAGCTCCTTGAAACATCTAAATTTACACCCACTTGCCACGTCCTCGGATCTCAAGTACACAGGAGATCAGCTTATGCATCTCGTACAGAAACTGGAGTTGTGTCATGTGCATTCTAGACCAACTTCAGTAACACTTTCTTCTTAAAGATGTGTAAATACGCTCACCATTTAAGCTTCATACACACCTCCTATCCAGGCTTCTCAGCTGCCAGTCATCTCCGAGATCAAGCTTATCAGAAACAGTTTGCACAGACGGTCTTGCAAACACCAGATCAATCTTAAGAGGGAAAAAAGTGCCAACCGTGAGTTAGAATGCTGCACTGTTTGTGAACAGCACACCAGTGGGGGACAGTTAGTCAAGTCTAAAAAGAGTGGTTAACATTTGTATTTAGAACTATGTGACTATAGATACATCTCCCAAGAGATTTATTTGCCAAAAAACTCAAGAAAATTGCTAGAAGTTCCATATTTTATTTACAAAACCCTTCATTTACCCCCTTTCTTTTTAAGAGAACTTTACAAAACCCCCTTTCCTTTTAAGCTAGGGAAAGGAAGGGGGTTTTAAGTTGAAAAAGATTACTCTAAACTTAGAATTTCCATTAAAAGGGAAGTTAAAATTAATTACAGAATTAAGACGTAAGTTCAGTCACCTCAGCTGTACTTCAGCAAGGGAGAGAGCATCTTCTCTATGCAGTAAGCCCTTTTGATCCTGAAGCGTCTGGTTCATAGCACAGTCTGAGGCAAGAAAGTTATTCTGTGAATGTCTGCACCAGACAAAGGCCACAAGAAGGTCACGGAACAAGTGACTTCATGAGAGTGGTACCAAGCAGTGACTTGCTTAGGTACTACAGCACGCAGGTCTGCAGTCACCGTATAAGAGGCAGTCAAGATACAAGGATTCCTGCAGCTGACAAACCCAGGCAGGAGTCTCGTGAGTACTTTTACTTGCCATTTTCCAGATTGCTTGTCTCACGATCACTTCATTTTTGATTTGCAACAAAGCATTTAGTCTGCTGACACGATTCACACCGTGAACTACCCCATACGCATCCCTCTGTAGAAAGCCAGCTTGTCAGAGCTGGGAGGAGTCAGCAAGGGCACTGCCTCTGCTCCCACTCTGCACAGTCCCTGGCAGATAAGTGCCGTTCCAGCAGGCTCCCCCGCTCTAAGCACAGGGCAGAAAGGGTTGTCTCTGATGCCCCCCCACCTGCCAAGCTTCCTGGGGGCTTATTTTCCTATCAGCTCCCATTTGACTGCAGCCTCTTCTCCTGGGATCGGCTGTGGTCAGGCCATTTAATTACAGTTTCCTAAATACACTCTAAGGTACCAATAACCTTGTAAAACAGCATGGTCACAGCTCCCTGGAGAAGTTCTCCTGTTCCAAAGCAAGAAAAAAAGCAAAACGCTTACCTCAAAGCCATCAAACTCAAACTTGACAACTGGTACAGACGCATCTTCCACTGCCTGTAAAGGAGCAGATAACTGTGTAAGAAAATATTTTTTGCTACTTTCATGTTCTTCTTAAACTGTGATAAACTACAGAATTTACACTGCTAAACTACTTAGTATAATGACCGAGTTGCTTCCAAACCAAAAATAAATGTTAGTAAGTTACAAGCAGTATGGCACTAGTACGGTCTAATACCGGCTTTAGAAAGTTCCTTAGCCAAGAGATTCAGAGGCTGATCCTGTGCTGTAATGAACCAGCCGTGCACAACGAGCCGTCAGTGTCAGTGCTGGTAAGGCACTTCCCTTGGCCGTGAGGAAGAAAAGTCAGAGATTTCGGTAGCTATCTTACCACTGGTTAACATCCAGAGAAATCGAAAAAGTTCTGTCCACATCCGACAGCATGCACTAGCCTCCCTTATTTTGATTTTCTACCGTGCCTGAGGGGCTGTCAGATACCTTATGGGACAGTTTTCAGTGCTGCAGACCCCTTGTCAGAACTGTGCCGCAGCCCACTGAGAGTCTGTTCTCAGGGGACAGTCATCCCAGCAAAGGCTCATTCGCTGGGCACATGAAGTCTGTCCAAATGTCTGCACGAGGAAGACCAGGCTAAGAGGAACACTTCTCAGGAGCTCAGTGTCACAGGCGAGGTGCGCAATACATCACCCGGGGGTGATTTTACAAAGCAGTTTGCACGTTCACAGCGCAGCCCCTACTCACTTGATGTCAAGCTGACAGCGTGCGTCCCTTCCGCAACGTCTGGGGCTGAGTGGCCAGAGAGGAACAGGACCAGGGCAGAATGAACTAGAGGTTCTAAAGTGCATCCAGAGGGACACCACGGCAAAGGCGCTGACAGAAGCCTTTCCACATCACCTTCAACTGCCTTAGATTTCAGGCTGCCCCTTCCTCTTCCTGCCCCTTACTAGACCTAAGATTAAGGCAAGGCTCCTAGGGACAACCTTGTTTTCTGATACAGCTGACACATTCTGAAACCACGGGCAGGGGAGAAGTGTACTGATACAAGGAAATGATCACCTGCTTTGCACCTTATTTACTTATAGCAACTTATAGCAACTTATAATGATTTCTGAATATTGCTTGATAATCCTGCTTGCCCTTTACCCCCCAAGACCCCAAATATCTCCCCAGGACCCTACCAGCCCACCCCCAGGACTCCCCTAAGCCCCATTAGCCCCCCCCAGGAGACGCCCAGTACCCCAATAACACTCCCCAACAACCAAGACCCTCCCCCAGACCCCAATGCCTCCCCCAAGACACCCCCAGGACCCCAATACCTCCCCCAGAACCCCCTCCAGGATGTCCCCAATCCCCCCACCTCAGACACCAATATCTCCCTCAAGACCCCCCCCCGAGGACCCCAATAACCCTCCCAAACCCCTCCAGGACACCCCCCACCCCGACTCCATTACATTCCCTCTAGGAACCAAATACACCCCCCAGGACCCCAATAACCCCCACAACTCCCACAGAACCCCAATAACACCCCCCCAATAATCCCCCCGGGTCCCCAATCCCCCCTCACGGCACAGGCAGGAGTGTGGGCAGGTGCTGGGCGGGACAACGTGCTGGAGCCCCCCCGGGGGCCCCCCTGGCCCCCACAGGGCCTACTTCCTGCCGACAGTCTGCCAGGGCTCCATGGTCTGCAGTGAGGCGGCCTAGGCAGGAGGTCCTCCAGCTCTCTGGGGTCTGCACTGAGGGATGATACATGCAGAGATTTGGTTCACCCAGCAAGTGGGAATTCCTCCTTTTAAAACACTCGCTTTGTTCTGGATGGCTGAAGGAATTTTTCTCCTGCAAAGGTGGCACCAGCACCAGCACCAGCCCCAGCACCAGCACCAGTGGTGGTGTCCCCGGCCTAGCAGTGGGTGAGCGCAGGGGCTGGGGCCGATTTCCCTGGAGGGGGTGGTGGGATCGCCGGGGAAGGGAAAGCTTTGGTCTAAAAACCCAAACTGTTTCATGGTTCTGAATTGTGGATTTGTTGTCACAGTTGGGGCTGTTCAGACGTTCTGATGTGTGACTGTGCTTGTCCTTTTACCTTGAACTTGGTGGGTTTTGCTGTCTGTAAGGGTCTGTTGTGTCTGCGGGGTTTATCTGTCAGGTTACCCCAGGGAAAGTGAATTTTAGCCCTTTATTTTTACTTCAAGTGTGAAAGCAGTGACGCATTTAATATTTTCTGCTCTCTGTGGTGCTTTGGGCTGGGTGGGTTCAGTCCGATGAAACCCCTCAGAGTGGTGCTTCAGAGGGTGCCAGTCACCAGAGCCAAGAGGTGCTGATCAGAGACCGGCATTAAGCCCGAGGGCGAGAGCTGGCCCAGGCGGGCTCTTGCCTTCGGGCTGTGGGACAGTTTTTCCCAGCTCGGAGGTGCTGGGAGAGATGTGGGGGGTGAGCAGGGGGGTGTGCTGGAGCCCAGCCCCTTTGCAGAGCCCTGCTGCTCCTCTGGCTTTCTGGACAAAGTTCAGTTTCTGTGCTGAGCTTCTAATTTGCACCTTTGCCAAAAGACAAATCCTGTTTGTTTCAAGCTGCAACGACCTGCTCCGCTTTCAGAAAAGTATCTCTTGACATCTGCAGGCAGAGCAGAAGTCTCACACAATGAAGGTACAAGAAGTGACTGAAAAGCAATTAAAGGACAAGTTTCTGTGTGCTGGGATCCTGGGAGTGCTTCTGGTTGGGAAATCCGGCAGCACCACTTGCTCTGAGCCTGCAAACAGCCGGCAGAGCTCCTGCCGTGGGTGGCACTGCTTCAGCCTCCCCCGTCAGCTGCTCCTTCACCTCCACCTCTCTGCTCTGCACCAGCTCTGCAGAAAATAGTCGCTTTTCACTGCCTGTGGCTGTGGATTGCTGCAAACGTGATGTAACCGGTTGCCACTTTGTTTCTTTGCAAGCTTGTCCCGCCCAATGTGCTGTCAGTCTGCAGATCGTCACCTCGTTCCTAGGTCAGTGTTGGGGCTTCTCCTGGGGTCTCCTGTGCATCTTCTTAAATGTTGACAAAATGCCCGTGTGGAAATAGAATTAATCATCAGAATAATTGATAAGGATGAATTCATCAAGATTTAAACAAAATAATCTGTCCAGAATACCTGTGTAGTTCATCTTGCCTGTTTTTTCTTCCTGTCACCTTCAAGCTCCTGTTCAGTTCTGCTGTGCCCTGCATCTCTGCTCGTTCTCATCCCGATTTCATGTAGCCAGGCAGACCGACTTCCTCCTCCTCCTTTTCCCTGGTTTTGTCCCTGTGAAATCTCTTTTCTGTAACTGCCTGGTCTTTGTGGAAACACATTTAAAAACTGCTCTCGCAGGTTCCCCCCTTTCAGGAGGTGCCTGTGGCTGCAGGGATGCCGTGTGAAGCAGGTGGGACAGGGCGGGCGTCTGCTCCAGGTCGGGGTTTGCACCCCTCGGGTGCTGCGGAGAGGCAGGGTGCTGTGGGCTCGCGGCAGTCACTTGGGTTCGGAGCAGAACCTGGTCTTTGGGGAAGAGGTGAGTTTTCCTGAAGTGACTCCCTGTCCCTAAGGCTGGCTGGCAGCCTGCAGCCGGCGTGTGCCCTGTGCCGGGGAGCTGGCGGGGGGCTGTCAGGGGAGCGGAGAGGTCTGACAGCACCTTCCTGGGGCGCTGGCTGGGACAGGCTGGGGAGGGCTTGAGCTTTGTGTGTGGTGGTCAGGGGAGGCCATGCAGCAGGTGGAGCCGGCTCGTCTCTGATCGACCTTTTGAGGCAATTCCTGTTGGGGATTGAGGTTTTAGGACAGTTAACTGAAATCTTGCTTTATAAGCTATTGTTGATTGATATGAAAAATGCAACACCTCAGAATGGCAGTAGTCAGAGGGGGGCTGCATCTGGATCCAGGGGATGCTCCTCTGTCCTTAGAACTTAAGGAAGGAAGCTTGCAGGTGCCAGTAGTGCTGCTGCTGAGGGGATTGGGTTTTCCAGAGCTGGGGAGCAGATTCCTACCCTGTCTATACTGCGTCTGCACTGTGAAAGCTTGTGCACAGTAATGCCTTGCTGTCTGTGCCTTCTGTTTCAGAGCTCTGCTATCAGTTCTTTAATACCCTGTTCTGGTTACTGTTGTCACGGTCCTGTTTTCCTTCATCCTCACTGACCGTGGTGAGCAGCAGGCATCTGAAGGTGGTGATGAAAATGTGATGGATCAGGAGAGGCAGCAGGACCACTGGCAGTGAGAGAGTTGTCAGGTGTTCAGTGTCACAGGAGAAGCAGCTGAGAAGTTTCAGAATGGTGATCTGTTTGAAGAGGGGTCACACAGGGTCACCAGGACATCATGAAGATTAATTTTGTGTTATAAAGGGATTTTCCAGTCTAAACTTCAGGCAAGTAGCAGTTATTTCTTGGTATATTAAAAGCAGTTAGAATTTCCTCTACTACTTCTGTCATTCCCAGGTGTTGAAGTGGCAGCTGACAACCCCAGAGGTCTCGCTTCTGTCTCACCACCTTCCACATCACACCAGCTGTTCCTGTGTGGTTCGGCTGTGTGCATTGCTGAAGTGCCTGCACACATTCCTCTCTATCCCATTGTTTCCTACGGGAAAAATGGAATTGGGAGCAGTCGCACTTTGGGGATTCCATCCTGGGCAGTCAAGGGATGTGCCTGAGACTGTAGTTTGACTGTGTGGGGAATTATTGCAGAACCAGGGTGTAGGGTTGGGGAGTCAAAATGTTTCAGCAGCAATGAAGAGAGAAGTATGGGAAGGTTTCAGCTGCCAGCCTGCACACGCTGGGTGTGCATGTACTCGAATGCACGGCTGCATTGCCCCAGGCTGCAGAGGTCATTGTGTAGAAAAGCCCTTGGTTAGTGGAATAATTCTCTGTTGGAATAAATCTGCATCTGGGCAGCGGAATGGGATATTTACCTTGTGACACAGAGGTACCTCTTGGGCAAAGCAAAATACTAAGAGATGTTTTTCACAAATGTTCATTTTCATTCTGATTTCATGCTGTCTGAACTGTTTTGTGGAATCCTGACTGTTCTTCCCAGCTGTCCATCGCCCACTCTCATGTTTTGATGGCTCGTGTCACAGACAGCCTGGTAAAAAGATCTTGGTTATTTTCTGTTTCCTTTTTTTCCCCTTGGAGAAGTCTCATGGACTTTTTGCAGCTGTCCTGACTCTCCTCCCCTGTCCTCCCTGCAGCAGTGTGGCAGTTAGAGCTGCCCCCCCCGGGAGGAGGTGTGCTCTGCTGGCTGTTAAAGAGTTGGCAGCGCTGTGCTCTGTGCTCATCTCCAAAGCTTCTCTGTTCCCCCTGGGCAGTGGATTTTAGTGTTCTGCCATTCCGAGTACAGTAACATCTGTACAGATACAAAACGTCTAGTTCATGGATTGGGTTCGTGAAGCCCTGATTCTTTTAATCTCCTTGGGAAGCTCTATTGCCCCACATTTTCTCTCTCCCCTCTTCTCTGTCAGACTGTTTCACAGCTGGCCTTCTTCCCCAGGCTTTGCCTCGTCCCCTGGTCAGACTCGAGCTGTTCAGTTCCTGCAGGCCCAGCGGCTGTTGGGGGATCTGAGCTGCTCAGAGACAGCAGGGCCTGATCTCTAAAGGAAGCAGATTTTGTGGTCTGACTCTGATCTTGCTGAAGCTGCTTTTGTCACCTTTTCAGAAAACCAACTGAGGGCTGAATCAGAGCTGGCGGTTTGCTGAAGGTACCAAAGAATGGGGGGTTTAGAAGCCAATGCCTGATCCTGTGGACAACCTTAATGCTGTTTGTTTGGTAACTTGTCGGAGGTATTTTATGGTGGTTTTTGTGTAAGGTGCTATAAAGCAATCCCATGCAGCTGGAAGCCAGAGGCAAGACTATTTATTTCAGGGCTTTGAAGATCTCTACTCCTGGGACAGCTGTCTCGCTGCTGCAGTGGTTGGGTTTTATTTTGCTTTGGAAAAACTGAACCAGAATTTTCGTTCCATGTCCTTTTCCCTGAGGTGGGAGAATTCCTGGAAGTCTCCAAACAGAGTTAAGGGGTGTCTTCATCTTTTTCCCCGGGCTGGGCTGAGTGCAGCTCCCAGAAGGCCGGGGTTTGGAAGGCTGGGAGCGCTGACCCGACCAGTCCGAGAGGATCCTGACAGCACGGCTGGGCTGCAGATGTGGCTGCAGGTACTGCGGGGAGATGCTGGGTGTCTGGGTGGGCTGACCTGGCTGGTTTGGTGGTTTTGAGGGCGCTGTACTCTCTGCGCCAGCTGCTGATAAGGTGTTTTCTGTGGGCAGGGCTGGTGGCCCATCAGTCTGTGTTCTCAGAGATGAGCCCACAGGAGTCCCTCACTGGGGCTTGGCTGCAGAGAGCTCTGTGGTGTCTTGACAGTGTTTGACATTTCCCAGACAATGCTTAAACCTGCCAGTTGACTCTATTTAACACTCTCCTCTGTAAGAGCCTTCCAGCGGGGATGCCTATCAACTCTGGCTTTCCCTTCAAAGAACTGTTCTGAACTGATTGGACAGTGTCTCCTGTCACTAGACAGCAGTCCCTCTGGCTGATTGTAAACAAATGGTGCTGATGGGCTCTGAAGGAAGGTTCATTGGTCCTGTCCAGAGGAAGGTTTAAATCTTTTTGAAAAGTGTTTTCTAACATTGCTGAACTGTGTTAGCAAAACAAATTTGCTTGTCCTGGCCACTCCGCTAACTGCTTTCAGGGGCACATTCTCTTTCCACTGAAGTCAAACCCAAAACTCTACTGTAGTGTTCCAGGCATCAAGATTTAACTTTCAGTGTTTCCAACACTTGTCCGTTGTCAAAGAGAAACATCTGAGAACTGTGTTTCCTCCTCAGTGTCTACTCTGACATCTAAAAGAGTGAACACAACTCGAGGTATTTGCTGGATAGCTGCCAACGTATCAGAGGTGCATAAACTCAGTCCCAAACTTAATTCTTAATATAAATCAAAATCATTTGTATATTACAGCAGTTATGAAGTAGAAATTCAACCCTCAGAGCAGAGGTGGGTTTTATTTCTCTGTCGCTGAAGCTGAAGTTGGGAGGCAGTGAGAAACAAGGGAATTTTGTGAACACAGGATATCCAACCATATTGAGTAATTAGGCAATCAGATTATTCCTTACATTTCCTTGGCCCAGTGCAGGTGTCTCTTGGAATGCCTCTAGAATGATCCAAAAGGGTAGTATCCCAGAAGAACAAGCACAGGACAATCCTCAAGAATTTTTTTCTTTACAGACTGACCATCAATTTGAGTGTACTGACATTCCAGAAACATTGGTTATTGTCTAGCTGATTTCCAGTGATGTATTTCTATAAGAAATGTGTAATTCAGGGTTTTTATAAAACTGAAATATATTTTAAAAATAGGGTTTCTTAATAAAACACACACTTATTTTAGTTGAATTATATAATTGACTTCTTTAAATATAATCACTGGAATATTAAGCCATGATTGAAAAATCCAAAGCCCTGCCGGTAACACCAGTTCAGGGCCAAAGCAAGCGCACAGACCCAGATTTGCTGGTGGCCTGGACAGGCTGCAAGGCACTCGGGAAAGCCAGCAAGAGGATTCCCTTCCACCACCTTCTGTGTGCCTGCAAAGGACAAGTGTTTGGATTGTTTTGCTGGATGTGGCAAGAATGCTTGTTCAGGGCCAAAGCGCGCGCAGAGCCCCAGGTTTGCTGTTGGGCTGGAGAGGCTGCAAAGCGCTCAGGAAAGCCAGGCGGAGAATACCCTACTCTCACGGACACAGGATTTCTTAAAACAAGCCCATTTATTGGATTTTGAGATGCAGAGGCTATACGAAGATGCAGAGGCTGCGTGGGAAGCGGGGACCTGGCTTCTGTTCGGCTCGTCACGGGGCAGAGGAGGAAGCACAGCACGTACTCCGGCAGGTGCTCCCCGGGGATGCAGGAGTGCCTCGCTGGCGGATCCCCCACAGTGCCCAGCTCTGGTGGAAGACGTGCCCGAGGGGTGGTCTCAGGGGCACCAGCAGCAGGCGGTTGGTGATGTTGTTCTTGGGGGTGCTCAGGTGTTCGTAGGTGCTGCCCCATCCCTAGGCTGGATGCATCCCTGTCAGAAAGGACTTCTTGGGAAGGGCTTGGCAGATGCAGCGGGGGTCCCCACTCGAGGGTTGGCTTGACCCAAGGTGTCATTGGGGTCTGCTTTGCCCTCCCAGTCATCGTCCTCTCCCTCCTCCTCAGCATCGCTGGAGCTTCCCCGCTGGCTGCCGCTGTCACAGGCAGCGCTCCTCCGCCTGCGCAGCCAGTAGAGCTCAAGGAGCAGGAGCAGGGTTTCGGCAGAGGCCCAAAACCACCAGTGCTGGCAGACAGCAAGGCGCACGCCTTCCGAAGTGAGGCCGCGTGACTCCTGGCTCCTCTGCTCCATCTGCTCCAATGAAATTCCTAGGAAAGCCACCAGTTTGCAGTCCAGGTTAACGTCTCCCCGTGTACCCACAGGAGATAAACAAAAGAGGAGGTGAATACAATTTCTCTCCCATATCTCCTCCCAAGAGCTTTGAGGGAACGGTTACACTCAGAACAGGGAGACACAGAAAACCCAGGCACTAGACCTCTTCAGGTTCTGGCCTCCTCACGGCTGTCAGGAGGTGAAGGGTGTCACTGCAGAGAAGCTTCAGTGAAAGAGACACCTGCTCCTCAGCTACTGCTGCCAAATTGTAACTCTCAGTCAACTGTAATCTCTGCCGTAGCTGAGCTAGTACCCTACATAGAGAACTCCTCTCCCTGCTAATCCCTGGAATCATCCCATCCACCTGGAGAGGGCAGTGGAGATCCTCCTGATTCCTCTAGCCAGCCTGCTCCTCCATTAAGGACATGTAAAGCAGTTACCTGGAAAAGGAACGCCTGCGCTCCTTTGGAGTCTTTTTAGATTCCATCCGCTCCTGAACCATGTGTAAACTCATCGAGTCTGGACTTTTTCTTTTCCCTGTTAAGATAAGTTTGACCTTTATTACAATTACAGCTTGACCTTTATCACAAAAAGACACCAAGAAACAAAACATGGCCAGTATGAGAAAATGCAGACTGCTTGCAGATGCAAAGGTGGACATGCTATTTAAGCAAAACCAGTTTAGAATTCCTACAAGTCTTAGGGAAAGTTTTAGGATGACATTTGTCTTGTTTTAGTTTTGCATGTTTGCCGTCTGCACCCAGAAAGTCTATTGGAGCAAACACTCTGTCATTTTTGCGGATGTCAGATGCACTCGAGTGTAACTGCCGTCCGACAGGCCATCGAAACACAAACATGAAAACCAGCCCAACTTCATTGAGCCAAACCCCCACTCTTCTTTAAGTCTCGTTGTGCTCTGTCAAACTCCTCCCTAGACAAGGGAGGCCAAAGGCATCCTGCTTGTGTCAGAAATCACAGCAGGACCAGGGGAGCGACGGTCCCCCTGCCCTCGGCTCTGGTGAGGCCGCTCCTCGAATACCGTGTTCAGTTTTGGGCCCCTCACTACAAGTCAGACACTGAGGGGCTGGAGCGCGTCCAGAGAAGGGCAACGAAGGTGGTGAAGGGTCTAGAGAGCAAGTCCTGTGAGGAGCGGCTGAGGGAACTGGGGGTGTTTAGCCTGGAGAGAAGGAGGCTGCGGGGAGACCTCATCACCCTCTACAACTACCCAAAAGGACGTTGTAGCAAGGTGGGTGTTGGTCTCTTTTCCCCAGTAACAAGCGATAGGAGGAGAAGCAGCGGCCTCCAGTTGCACCAGGGGAGGTTTAGATCAGCTATTGGGGAACACTTCTCCACTGAAAGGGTTGTCAGCATTGGAACAGGCTGCCCAAGGAGGTGGTTGTAATTATGATTGCCTCAGAAAGACTTCATTCTTCAGAGTCCTCTTTTCAATCATGTACTGGAGTTTTATTTTAAATAATCTTCCTGAGAGCACAGATCCCCTTTGTGAAGGCCAATTCAAATTAAGCCATTTAAAAATTAGTTACCACATGTATTCTCCACAACGATCTGTGCATACTTATTCCCTTATAAATCAGCTGTTGTGTCCGTTATGTGTTACGGCCTCGTTTAACAGGTTACAAGCAGCAATATATTGAATTTCTGTAGCATACTTACACTTCCCAGTCTGGTCTGCCACTTGCCGAGCGAATTTTGCCGGCTCTCACTGGATGACCTTTTGGCATGGGGAGAGAAAAAAAGTCCCTTTCAGTTTACCTGAAGATAATTTTTTTAAGCGAAATTTGTAAGGTACAGTTACTTACCGGTTGTGGGTATTGATCGTCCTCGGTAGCCCAGAAGACTCGGCAATGCTGGCTGTCTCAGTCCAGGAACCAGATAGCCCTTGTGAATCAGTGCAAACAGTTGGAAAATAAGCTCGACTAAAATACGAAAATCACTGCGTATGGTGGAAGAACACCTACCTTCTCCTCCCGCAAACCACGGATTGAGAGGGGGGAAGATTGAGGACGTCCCCTGGCAGCCACCAGCGCAGCAGGAGGGGTCAGAGCTGGTGGATGTGCTGGTGGCTGCTGCTGCTGCCGCCTCTGCTTACGGATCACCTGTGCATACCCAGTTCCATTTTTGAAGTTGTTCACAGCCTAGAGGCAGAAAAATATTTACAAAGAGGTAACATGAACCTTCAGCAGCTCAATGAACAAAAGCCTCCACAGAGTAGAATTACTTGTGTATTCCCGTAGATACTCTCCATCCTAAAATAAACCAACATACGGATATATTCAGATTAGATCTAAGGAAGAAATTCTTCCCTGTGAGGGTGGTGAGGCCCTGGCACAGGTTGCCCAGAGAAGCTGAGGCTGCCCCCTCCCTGGAAGGGTTCAAGGCCAGGTTGGACGGGGCTTTGGGCCACCTGGGCTAGTGGAAGGTGTCCCTGCCTGTGGCAGGGGGGTTGGACTGGATGGGCTTTAAGGTCCCTTCCAAGCCAAACCCTTCGGTGATACATGAACGCATCCCATTAAACACTGGTGTTAATGACTGGTAACTCAGACTATCTGTACGTAAAGCAGTAACACTGAATTCAGTTAACACTGAATTTGAAACTGAGGCAATCCTGTTGAACACAAGTGTGACCTGAATTTGCCAGATTGTCGCTCAAGAGTTGTCAGCTTCTGTAACAACAGGGAATGTATTTGCAAAGTAAATTTAGCCTTATTCCATTTAGCCTTGTTTAAGGAGGTGTACATTAATATTTTCTTCCCTTTCAGCTAACTGACTGACTAGACTTTTCTTACAAACAGTTTATCTAAAAGTCACTGCATTACCTGGCGTAGGCACTTGTTGGCAACTAAAGTGTCGGGAGAAACACCTGCCTGATGACATGTTGGGCATGTATGTTCCTCAGAGTCCAGTAATGCCGTTCTAATACCTGGGTATAATCAGAATCATCAAAATAGGTTTTAGCTAAACTAAGGACATTGTCTGGGTTCTAATCAATTATAAAGGCCTGTAGATGGTTAATGGGTGAATATGGTTCCGAACTGAGAGCATGAAGCTATAAATGTTCAGCAGTGTAAAAAATTTCTAGTATGCAGGAAATAGCTGCCCAGTTTTGCTATTTCACTATTGTAACGTTTGAAGATGTAGAGCAGGCCGTGCCTTGATGGTCTGACTAGTCTGTTCTCCACTGTCCAGCACAGTGAGAAGTCACCAACCTCAAGGCTCATGAATAAGACACATCTCCAAAAACCATTAGTAGGTTCAAGTTCTGACGGTTTTAACCAACTCTCCCGTGGAGAAGAATGTGGATTAAATGCCTAACGAGCCATTTGCTGCAGACCACAGTAAGTCACCAGCGTTGGCTCTGTAGTTTTGTATGAGAGAAAGGACTGTGCACAAACTCAATGCATTTGATAACTAACACTGTAATCAGCTGCAGCATTACGCACTCTTCTCGTACTCATCCTTCTGCATGGAAAGAGGATTTAACTAGGTGCATAAAAAGGGAAAAAAGCCTTCTGCCTTTGTTTTTTCCTTTCTACAAGAAGAGTCCTTTCCTACTCGGGGTACACTTAAGTATTAAACAGAGCTGGTAACAAAGGAATCTTATGATCTTTCTGCTGTCAGAAGATCAGGTGTGATGTTTTGAATTAGCAAACATGGCAGTAACACTTACATTCGTCACAGTAACTGTTTCTACAGCAGGGAATAATGACTGCATCAGCCATGATTTCTTTACAAATGGAACATAACAGCTCCTCCGGAATAGGATCGTCTGAGGAAAGGGAGGAAGAGGATGGCTCCTCTGGTAAAAAGGGAGGCTTTTCCTTCTTTCCTCTGGCATAAGCTTCCCTGGAGGGGGGATGGGGAAGGAAAAAGAAAAAAAGTCAAAGATGGATAAAGGAGAACTTCCCCAAGCTTTGGATTTTATCCAATGAAGACAGTAGGTGTCATTCTCACTCCACATTAGCCTTCAAAAATACAGACATTTAGTTTAAACTACTTTTCTATAGCCAGAGTGCTAGAAAAGGGAGGGGGGAACAATTTTCCTTCTGCAGAACTCTTCCATTCATTGGATCAACTAAGAAATTAGCTCAGACTAGAGAAATCATTTTCTGACAGCTAGACACCGGGTGAAATGAACCCCACCTCTCCTTTGCCAGAGGGTAAATGTCAATCGCAGGCTCAGGACAAAGTCAGTCTCTGTGTAATTGTGTTTTATAAATGGAAGAAGTCTATGTTACAGCTTCTGCAAAAGGAGAGCCATGACGGAAGAACAGAGCTGCTACCGAGTGCATTTTAAAACAGCCACTCTTGTCAGCACACAGCAGGATTTTCTTAGTTTACAGCAACAGGTAAACATCCCTCTGCTTCACACATGGGATCTGATAAATGTCAGAGGCAGAGGGAATCTCAGTCCAACAGCTGTTTGTTAAATTCTGCAAGAAGCCTTAGCAAGATAAAACAGAAGCAAAAGGAGCTTTCAAAAAGAATGACGCCACTGTAAACACGACTGAAATGTTTTGCAGAAATACGGATTCTTAGCATACCACAAGCTTAACCAGCGTTCAGGGGCATGAGCAGCAGGACTGCCCTATTTTAATATTAGAAATCATCACAGGTTTTAAGGTTAAGATACAATGACAGTGCTTCTTGCCCCGTAATTACAGATGCTGGCCAGCTTGGTGGCATTGCCACTCAGACACTGACACGTGGCTTCTCTCCTTCACTTTTTGGTCAGACCAGCTAATTCCATACTCACGCATTAATAATTGGTATTGCATATCTTCCAGTCTTCGTCAGCATAGCGCCCTTGGTATTGGGATCTTCCACCTCCACCATGAAACTCCTGGGAATTCCTGTGCACTTTTTAAGTCTGGGAACAGACTGAAAATTACTGTCCTGTTAAGAAAAGAAATGCAGACATAGCTCATCTTAAGACCCACACTTAAAACGACATTTCAACCACGATTTTAAGCAGGAAAGGCCTTTAATCCTCTCCTTTTACCTAGCCTAAGCGTTGCTCGACCGAAATACTCTTTTTCCTAAATGAATATAGCCAGGATGCTCCAAAGGCTCGAGCAGTGTTCTGAACGCCGTCGACATTCTTTGGCTCAACTTCAGGGTCCTTAAGGGTGAAATATCCCTCAGCTCCCCATCCCCTCAGAGGAGAGGCACAAACCCCCTCCTCCTCCAAAGCGCAGTTCAGAGGGAGAGCTTAATGCAGGGCTCTGGATCGGCCAGTGGGGACACTGATATTCACCACCTACAGGTGAAGGTTGAATTCAGAGCTGATGCACGTACGTTCAGTGAGTAACGTTAAATGGCCTGAATACTCAACCAGAGACTTGTGTAATTATAACACGCAAATATTCAATAGATGGGGTCAAGAGAAACGGCATCTTTTTCTACAAAATACTAAAAACTGCAAACTGTCATTAAAAAGAGTTAAGATGAGAAAAATTTGCAGTAACATTGAAATATATAAAAATATACATTAAAGCTCATAGAGAAAGATCTATGGACATATACAAGGGCTATGACCTCGAAGAAAGAAAATTTCCCATTGAAAATTCCAGCTTTCCCTGGAATTTTGAAGGGCTTTGCACCACTGCCATAGAACCTCTGTATTTCAGCCCAAGAGAAACAATTCCTAACAGGGGTATTCATGTAACTGCTGCGTAACTGCCAAGGTAAAACAAGTGAAAAACCAAGTGACACCAGAAGCCCCTCACAATCTTACCCCATTTGTCGGGCAGTTCTTTCTATAGTGCCCAGGTTTTCCACAGCGAAAGCAAGTATAGGATGGTGGAGGTGGACCCAAGGGTTTCTTCACGTAACTAAAAGGTTTTCGGGAAAAAAAGAAAATGGTATGTATGCGTCTCTCTTGTTCCAACAACCATCTCTACAATGTTTCCATAGTCTTCAAAGAACAGGTAGGACTTTGCCAACACTTACTTGATTGGATCGTACTGACGGCAAGACTGGATCATCATAGCTCGTATTTTATCTTCCTCGGAAGCGTTGGCTTCAGCCAGATTGCCGGTCTGTTTAACAGGTAATTATTGGACACGCACATTAGAAACACATTTAAGCTCCCCCAGCCAAAGACTCACCCAGCCCTGTAAAAAGCAGCCCAGCAGTAGCTGAGGTTGCAGGAAAGCAGCTGCTTCTATGAGCCAGAGTTGTCCCAGAGATGTTCTGGGGAGCCCTTACGCCATCACATGGTGTCTCTGTGCCCGTTAACCTGCTTGGAAGGAGCATTCTTGGGCACTCAAAACCCGAGGCTCTGTTTGTACCTTACTTAAAGACTTGTGTAACCAATCCAAATGTCTTCCAAGCAGACTGAAGCTCTGCGTAGAAAAAATTACATTATCCAGTATTTTTAAATGGATTCCTGAGCTCCAGATTATTTGAAGGAGAAAATCTCCGCTGTACATTTAATGGAGATGTATGCAAGTATCAGTGTTTACACTTTGCAGCATTAAAAGGACACACAACTTAAGAGTCAGGGAAGTTGCTTTTGCTCACCGAAATTCAGCTTCAGACACAGAAGCATTAAGAGGAATCAAGCTTTTTATAATTCCTCAGCAAGACAAAAGATTCTTTCCAGCAGAAATTGGACCATGGTGTGCTGTAGGCAGCCCAAACTGCATGTCCCTGCCTACTCACTTCTTCACGGTAAGTGATTTAACTACGGTCAGCACAACCTGCAGATTTTTTCCTGTTTGCTGTGCCCTTCTAACACACAAATTGTAATAGAAACCTTACGCAGAACTAGACCTTCAAATTATCAAAGCCAGCTGATTTTTTGTAAGTAGCATTTGTTCAAATGTTCTCATTACACACTAGTCCAGATCCCAGCAGGGTCTAAGGGAGGGATGTAAAGGATACGGACCTCCAAGCACCCATCATTCAGAGCAACCACTCATGGGTCTGATTTTATATGCAAAAGCTACCCACTAGTTTCAACAGTTTATGAAACGGTTGTTTTATAGACACAACAGTAACATAATCCAGACCGACATCTATGAAACCCCTTCCGTTACCATTTACAGAAAACTTTACAGATACTTGACCAATTTGTTTAAACCCAGACAGTTTACAAGACACATCCAAACCCCACAAACCATTACTAGGCACAGACCATAATTCAAATACGGAATTTCCTACAAGGTAATAACAAAGCAGAAAACTTGTCAACACATTGCCTCCAAGCCAAGCCCGTCTGCACTGAGGAGGTTGGAGTATAACAGTTTGGAGCTGCTTTACGTTACATTCCTGCATTTTTCTGAAATACCTACATTTTCTCAAAAGCTT
Organism: Strix uralensis; assembly: GCF_047716275.1. Classification (NCBI taxonomy): domain Eukaryota; kingdom Metazoa; phylum Chordata; class Aves; order Strigiformes; family Strigidae; genus Strix; species Strix uralensis. The sequence goes on from NC_134008.1 coordinate 718,456, forward strand.
GAATGTGTACAGCACTTGGACAGTTTTTCACATTTTAGAGTCAAACTTCACATGAGTTTTTACAGAACCAACAATTTCTTCTGGTGACTACCTTCCAAAGTAACTGTTGGGGTTTTTTCCCCAAATGTACACAATTTAATTCTGCAGTCAGAGAGGGAAGAGGAGAGTGGGAAGAGATTTCTCCAACTCCAGCCTTTATTTTCAGAAGAAAGAACTAGCCCCTCTGCACGAGGCCCTGCCTTCTCTATTCTCTAAGACCAGTAATTTGACAGGCTCACACTACGCCTTTTCACAAAGTGCAACCACTAGTGCTTTCCCAGACAAAGTGACACATTGTTGAGCAAAAAATGCAAGCAGTTCCATAGCAAACCATGGCATTACAGCAGCTTCAGAAGGCCACCTCTGCTAATACACTGCACTAACACATTGGTATATTCCTGCAAACAATTAGGCACATTTACACAATTTACAGTCTGCGTTCAAACCAATTAGGGTGTGTTGTCCACTCTCCATAGACTACAAGTTATGAAACTGTGCAGCATTCAGAGAGTGGCTCTATAACTGCAGTGACTAGAAACTCAACAGTAGCCACGCAATTGTCCGTGTTACACAAACGCTTCTATTTTGGCTGTTGCACGCCCCTGCCCCCCCCCCCCCCCGAAATGTCCATAACTTGCAGCCAGTTAAATTCTTCTGTGAAAATTGTGTCGGTCTCCAACACAAAATTAACAAAAGGTCTGAGAAACAGTAAACAGGTCCTGAAGTGCTGCTTCTTTATGTCTTGAAGATGAGCAATAGTGCAACATTGTGTTGAGGGACTCCCCTTCTGTCCTCCCAAACTGGGAACTACTCTTTACAGGGTGCTACGGAAATATACACACATTCTAAAGTTAAAACCAATACTGTAAATTATTAAAAATTAAGTTTTGTTCACATTACAGCAGTTATCCAGTTATACATCACCGTACAAGACTTAAAAATATGAAGCCAGTGGGGTTTTTTGTTGGTGGTGGTGGGGTTTTTTTAAGTCTTTGACAAGAATATACACATACCTTAATGAGCTGGGCCAGAGGAGTGGGTGCAGAAGAGTCCTCAATCTGTTCACAAAAAATTAAACACATATTCAAGTTGTACAATCAAAACATAGCAAAAGTTAACCTCTACTGTAGTCTGAAAGTCTGCACTCTATCCTCCGAGTGTCACGGACAGAGACATGTCCAACCTAATGTAAGTGTATTGGTTCAAAACAAAGTCCAAACCTATGACAGCTTCAGAGGGCCAACGTGGTTCATGAGAAGCCGCTAAACTCGGTGCGCTGGGCTTTAGATATTTGCATTTGCAGACAAACTATGAAACTAAACCGTTTCATCGGATAAAACGGAAAGATCAAATGCAGAACTTAGGAAGGCCACTTCAGGTAGCAACAACATTTAAACTCACAGCAATCCGTTAGAGACCTTTAAGTACTCAGAGGAGGCCAAACAATAGCACTTCAGTTATACAGCTTTAGGAACAAATACCCAAGTATTTCAGGACACGAAAAGGAATCTTTTAGCTGCACAGAACTGTCCTCAAAACGTATGGGGTACGTTGATTTTGGGATTTGTTTGAACCGCCAAGTCAAAAGTAAGAAACAGTACCAAGTAGAACAACAATGGTTTCTCAGTGGGTTTTGATAACATCTTCCCAAACTGTTAGGCAAAGAAAGTATTTCAAAACAAAAGCTAAGTGATACAATGTGAAAATGGAAAAAATGCACTCCAAACAATTTTAATTGCAAGAAACAAAGAGCACACGACAGCCTATACAAACATACTAGCTCTAGACAGACAGATGTAGAACACAGCACCAATTGAATTGTGCAAACCTTGAACCTACCTGATCTAAAACCAATCCTACATTATCTGTACAGCACAAAGTCATTCAGGAAATATTCCAGCATATTCAATATGAAACACAATGCATCACTAGGCACAAATACCAATATTCACATTAGAACTGTGCAAATGGTGGCATTACTCAGTTTTCACTGTGCTGGGAATCAAATACATGGTCTCTACAACATATACTATGTCTTGCTGCAGAACAGATTAAGTTCATGTTTGGGAGATTAATACGAGGCTACGTTGTTTAGAATTAAGTGCAATGTGTAGAAACAAAGTGTGAGATTGTGTTTTTACATACCGCTTTTGGTGTTCCACTCACTGGCTCGGTTCGAGTTCTAGAGGAAGAAATAAAGATGATGAGAACTTAGAACAAAGCACTTGTACCCAACCAAAAGCAGTGAAAACAGATTATAAAACCTGAACATCAAGACATTATATTCTGATAGTCTAGTGAACGTGGAAATGTATTTGTATACATAAACTGTTCTCTCTTGGCACATTCAGTGCAACTAAAAAAAAAAAAATCCCATTTCTAGTTTGTCAGCAATTACTGTCCGACTTACAGCTCTAGAACACAACAGTGCCAGAGGAAGTCCTCAGATATTTTGTCTCTGCTGTGTAAGTATCAAAACGATGAAGTCTGTGCTACAGCTTTGTGCTCTTACATAATCAACCATCCAAACAGCGACCTTTGTCTTTCAGTCTTTCCTCTGTAGCCAGTATGCCAGAAAGCCAGATCTGAGGCATAAGAATACCTGCCATATCCCACCCCGCCTCCCCCAAATGCAAGACACAGTCAAACACTGACAGACTCTTCTGAGAGGGGAACATGCGTATCTCTCTTTACTGTAAAAGCAATAAAAAGAAGAAAGATACACTCCGAATGCCTCTGTAAACTAATCTCCATACAAAAAGTTAACACACTGCAACCCCTCACAGACTACAATGCTTTATGGGTACTTACATAAATCGTGTTTTGCTGGTAGTTTTGACTCTAACAGGGACTCTTCTAACAATCACCGAGGAGTTCTTAGGAATCAGGGTGTTATCATCTGTGTATTCTGAAAACAACACCAATACAGAAGAAAACATTAGTCAGTTCGTAAGAATGTATATTAATATGTCATTACATAGCACTTGAGAGAACCCCTTCACAGGCATAAAAGCAAAATTTTGTATGTGACATGGCACTCCTGTCGTCTCAACACACTAACAGAACCTTTCAAGAAGTCTTCAGGTTTGAGAATCAAACACCAGCAGCAAAACCTTTTCCATTCTTTTCAAACAGTTTGGATGCCAGCAGCAAAATGGTCTCAGAGGTCACTAAAGGAGAGTCTGCTCATGCGTGAGGTTCTTTCCTGACCTAGCTCAAGTTGCTTTTGCTTCTGTTAGGCTACAAACCCGAGAGATCTTTGGAGAGGAACAAACCACAGCAAAGTCTCACCTGCGTAAACCAGATTCTAAAGTCTGACCAGCTTACCCTGCAACAAAGCAGGCGCTCGGCTAAAGCATGCAAACTCTGCGCCGCTGCTTTCCGAGCTGTTCCCTCAAAACCATTCCCCTGTGCTGCGAGTGCTGGGGACTGACAGAACACAGAAGAGAGCCGCCAGCTCTCTGCTTCTCGGGGCTTCATCCATCGACAGCCACACTGTCAGCTGCTCAGGGCTGTACATGCGAATGCAAACGGAACTGGCAGTGCTGGAGTTTGGATCACAGGAACCTGAGGGGTTTTTTGAGCTTGCTTTCACACGTAGGGCAGAACTGGCTCCAACTAAAGTGGTGTCTCCTCTCTTAAGCTAATCATCTAGTTTGAATAAGCCAAAGGGACGTGAATTCTTTCAATTCACTTTTTGCAGAGCAGAGAGACTCAAATGAAATTAATTACGAAGACAAGTCTTCTGAAAAGCCTTTTGAAACCAGAGTGTGCCTGAAGGTCTCCATGCTTTGCCTTGGCTTCACCGTGTTCGTCTTTTGAAGAGGAGGAGCTACCTGAGACACTTTGACTGAGTGAGCCTCAAATGTGAAGATCTCCCATGAGTGAGTCTCACATGTAAAGATGTCTCCATGAGAATGGTTTATATATTGTACTTGCACAAGCTGGATACGACTAAATGTTTTAAAGCACTATCAGCAGCCATGCCCTGTAATCTGCCTACAGTTTTAACTATTAAAAGCCGTTACCTATGGAGGCCGAATCAGAACAATGGCCCGAAAGCCAAAGTTGCTGTGAAAGTACTACTAATGACAAAACCCAAAGCTTTTACAGAAGTCATACCCTGAAACCAACGCCTAGAGCTCTGCTCAAATGGGGAATCTCACCATTGCACAGCCACCTGTCAGGAAAGGCCTGAGATGGGACTTTTTGATGTCGGAGGAGCTCAAAGAGCACTGAGGCTGACAAGCAACGGGGAGATGATGGCAGCTGCAGCTCTGGAAGCCCAAAGCAGCTGTTTCCACCTGCTGAACGGAGTCATACAGAGTGTTCTTTCTGGTCCAGATCACAAACCACTGGACTGAGATTTCAGAGGCACAGGATAAGTAACAGTGGCTCCACAAAAAGGCAGGAGTTTGCTACGCCTGTGCCCACCTGAGGGTTGTGGTAGGTCTGCAGAGGATTGCAGGTGGCAGCACCTCTCCTCGAGGGAGGCTGTGTATATGAGGACAGCAACCAGTGCACTTATTCGCCAATTCTGCAAGCCTGCAGAGGTCAGGTGGAACAGGCACAAGAGGTGTATGATGCAAAAAGAGGAATGGGTCCTCTTTTTGTATTTTATGACAATTCGTTGACCATTAGAAGCATTGACATCTGCCTTCTGAATAGACTGTCCTTGCATGAGATATATACAGACAGAGAGAGGGATGCTTGTTTTCAATCCACTTGTGAAGTGCACAGGGAGGAGACCTCCAGCCATCTAATACCAGACTGATAGAAAAATGGATTCCCCTTAAAAGTCAATCAGTACACATTGAAATGGATCAACTGAAAACTGAAGAGTGACAATAACCTGGTGAAGTAAAGGCTTTATTTGCACAGGACACTTATCAGGGCACATATTTGTATGTGGGACTTGAAGCATCCCACCAGCTGGGTCACTGAGGCAGAGAATTTGTGGAAGAGGGTTCACAAACAGCGGAGTGCGCTGCCGAGGTAGTTCTGTGAAGGGACCTGACACCTGTTGGCTTTCATACATTTATTTTTCCTTCACGTCAATCAATTGAGTTCATTTTGGTGATGAAATCTGTGTCAATGATGAAATCTGGTGAAGTCAAACAATGTAGCCTTAAAAGTTAACTTTTTTGGTTTTAAATAGGAAAGGACTAAAGCTGGAGCATTAGTCCTGAAGTCCCTGGAAATTTCTGTTTGCTCCCTTTGAATTTAACAGCTGCCAGCTTAGTCTAACAGCTCTCAGACAAAACTGGCATCTGCCAGCAGGAGCCTGTTCCCCGCAGGCAGCAACATCCCGTGTAGCTGCGGGGCCTTGGCAACTACCAGTGTCACTCTGCCTCGCCACGACTCCACATCTGCAGATTGAGCAGCGACATCACGCTCAACAGGGCTACTTTTCACACTTGTCCAAGCAGAGCTCCAACAGAAATGTTCAACAAAGCTGGAGCCAACACCATTGTTGATTCCCACTCCCTTCTAGCACAAAACTTGTTTTACTGCCAGTGATGGCCGGTAAGTGGCTACTGGGCTTTTGCAAGCACTAGACGTTGCACATGGACCACGTAGTCTCCTACGCCCAGCTCCGTGTCCAACAACAGATCGGAACGGCTCTGTGAGGTCCCCACACAAGCCACAGCTACCGATGGTGGCCGAATCGCACCGTCCCTTCGCACCCCACTGAATCGCTGGCGCCACTTGCCCTCTCGGTTCCCCGCACGCCGGCGGGACGGGCCCCAGGCTGACTCACGCCACGTGGGGACAAGCCACAGAGAGCAGAGTGTGGCTCCCGCAGGCCGTGGCCGCCGCCAGCCGGGCAGTGCCCGAGGCCCCGTGCCCGCCGCCCCCACGCACCTTCTCCGGTCTGGGCGTTGGATATCTGCAGCTCGCAGTTGGTCACCTTCAGCTTGTGGCGGCCCATGATCTGGCGCTTCAGGTCGCCCAGGGAGATGTTGAGGCCGCTGAAGGTGACCGTGTCGTACTGCAGCAGGGAGAAGAACTTGTAATGCACGCACGGCGTGGCTGATGTTCCACTCACTGGCTCGGTTCGAGTTCTAGAAGAAGAAATAAAGGTGATGAGAACTTAGAACAAAGCACTTGTACCCAACCAAAAGCAGTGAAAACAGATTATAAAACCTAAACATCAAAACATTACGTTCTGATATGTTCATTATGTTCTGACGGTAAGGACTTTGTGAGTCCCAGCTGGGAATGGCCTAACAGGCCCATGTGGGCCTAGGACTCAAAAGATGGTGCAAGTCCATCACAGAGAATGGGATTTTGCCATCTCCGTGCCAGTACAGGCATCCAGAAGGTAACTGCTGCCTTTATGACACTATTCAGCAAAAATGTTTATTTTGTTTGGTGCTTCCAAGCTTACGCCAAGCGAATACGGCCAGTGGGTTCCTCTCTCTCTGAGGGCCATCTATTCAGAAGATGAAAAGCCAGGAAAACAATCCCCCGTCTCCGCAAAAGGAGGCTGGTGCTGTGTGAGGAGCCAGGGCTCTGACACGTGTACATTGACCCTCCTGCTCCGAGGGGGAGCCGCTGCCCACGGCTGGGCCACCCGCTGCCCCGCGCTGCGCCTCAGGGACTTCACCTCGAGGAACTGCTCTGGCTTCCACAGTTATTAACCTCAGCTACTACTGCCGTGCTTGTCAGAAACCATGCCGGCACACAACTACTGAACAAAACTGACCCGAGTCAGCAGGCGACATTTGGATGGGGCTTTGGAGCCCAACAACAATTAATTGGTGTCTTCCAAGCCCACCAAACCCTTAAGCACACGTACCGTTTTACTCAGGTGATAACCACGGGAGGGAGAGGCCACAGTCTCTCCAAATCACCTCGTATCTTTGCTGAAAAATCTGCAGGACCCCTTCAGCCCTGGCCATCTGACCTCAGTGAGACCACCGCTCACCTTGCCCCACGGACACACCGCTCACATTCACCTGGGTTTTGTTTCAAAAGCTTCACACTACTTCCTTTACTCTTTGTCTCACCTGACTGTTGAACCTTTGTCTACCCTCACTGTTTGGCTGCTCTGAAACTCACAACCTGCAGCTCTGAAGCCAGACAACAACAAGGGGAAGGCCTGAGGCCAGCGGCCCAGCTCCCACCACACGCTGTCACCACGGCGCAGGGGCCCGGGATGTGCAGAGGAGCCGGGTTCAAGGTGCCGACCTGCGCCCAACGGCTCCCTCCAGCCAAACCCCTCACCCAGAACCACCGCTCCGCCCGCGTCGAGCGCCGGGAAACACCTTCAGGGCTTCCAGCTGTTTGCAGTGCTCAATTCCACATCGTTATTCTTACAGAATTGAAAGGCCAGGGGCCGTGAAACGAGCGCAGCCACCCAGTTCACCCAGTTCACGCACAAGGGGTGACCCCGACTGCACCATGGCCCCCGTGGCCCCCCTGCTGCCAACTCCTGGGACCGCGTGGGAGGGACAGCGACCGGCCCGGCCTCTGGACCCTCCCCACTCTCCCCGGAGCCTGCGCGGACCGGCCCTGGGCCCTCCGGAGACCCCCTTGAGCCCCTCCCGGGCCCCAGAGCCCACCCAGACCGGCCCTGGGCCCTCCGGAGTCCTCCCAGAGTGATCCTGGGCCCTCCGGAGCCCCCCTGAGCCCCCCATCTGGAGCCCCCCAAGCCCATCCCCGGGCCCCCCAGAGACCCCCCCGGCCCCGCTCACAACGGCGGCTGGCAGCTCAGGTCAAAGGGCTGGCGCTCTGCGCGCGGCGAGGGGCTGCCCTGCCGAGGAGCCTGTCGGGTCTGGCTCTGGCTCTGTCCTCACCTGGGAGCTGCTGGTGGCACTGGTCGCCGTGTCCTGATGCTGCTCGCCATGGTCGTGATGCTGCTTGCCGTCTCCTCCTCCTCCCTGATTGCCTCCTCCTCACTGATCACCTCCTCCTCCTCCTCCTCAGTAATTGCCTCCTCCTCACTACTCGCCTCCTCCTCCTCAGTAATTGCCTCCTCCTCACTACTCGCCTCCTCCTCCTCCTCACTACTCGCCACCTCCTCACTACTCGCCTCCTCCTCCTCAAATGATCGCCGCTGCCCTGGCAGTGCTGGTCGCATCCCGGGCATTATTAGGACACAATGGGGGCGGGGCTTCGCTCGGCCAATAGCAGCAGCGCTACTGCCCAGGTTGCTAGGAGCCAAATGGGGGCGGCGTTTCACTCAGCCAATAGCGGCAGTGCTGCCCTGGTTGCTAGGAAACCGGGCAGGGGCGGGGCTTCGCTCGGCCAATAGCAGCAGTGCTGCTGCCCAGGTTGCTAAGAGGCAAATGGGGGCGGCGTTTCACTCAGCCAATAGCGGCAGTGCTGCCCTGGTTGCCAGGAAACCGGGCAGGGGCGGGGCTTCGCTCAGCCAATAGCAGCAGTGCTGCTGCCCAGGTTGCTAGCAGCCGGATGGGGGCGGGGCTACGCTCGGCCAATGGCGGCAGTGCTGCCCGGCCTTCTTTCTGTCTTTGCTGACTGAAGAATCGCTGTGATGGACAAGGAGCCTGCTGAGGTCCTGACCAGACCGACCCTGACAAAGCCTGGCACTGCCACACAGTGAGAGAGCTGTAAACGTCATTCACAGCAAAAGCTGTGGGGACAGTCACGAATCATCTCCCATTCTGCAAGCCAAATTCTTGACTGTTTCCTCACCACTGCTGATTTAAGTGTAAATTGCTTCAAAATAACACTTAAAATTCCTAACTTTTCATACCAGTAAGTTCTTCGTGCCGTAAGAGAAACACTGTGCTGAGAAGGCACTATGAACATACAGCAATATTTACATATAGACATTTTGTCTTCCCTTCGATGAAGTTATTTTGTAATTTGAAACCTTAGCGGAAGGATTTTTGCTTTTCTCCTGATCAGACATTTAAGCGTCAGCCCCCTGCTACAGCTGCAGCAGAAGTATTCAAGCTGTTTCAGCACCAAATTAAACTTTCACTTTCCACTTGGCTGTTATTTTTTCCTTCCTCTTAATTTTTCTATTTAAACAAAGAGTTTAAGTATTTGCTTACCTGGGGAAAAAAAGTGCTATCCTTCTCCTGTTATGATAAGCTACTGATCTGAAGGGCAGAAGGCTGAGACCCCCACGAAGATATTTAGAAGAGTGGGAAGAATTTGAGAGTCATCAGTTGGATGTTCTTTGGCTGGCCAAAACTGAGGAGGGGGAAGAAGCCCTACAGGGAGCTCAAGGGAAGCACAAGAGAGCATCTGGGAGCCAGCAGCGTGATGGGGGCATGAGCCAGCGCTGCCCTGCCGTGTGTCAGGCACAGTGTTTTCAGCAAGGGCAGAGGAGAGTTAATGCCACTGACGAGAGCACAGCTCGTCTGACGTGGTGGCCCTGCTGGTCCTTCACGTACCGGAAAGATGAACTGTCCCTGGAAGAACTGGCGAGGAGAGCTGCGGGGATCGCTGGGACGTGGGAGATGGACACGCGTGCTGACGTCAGGAGTGCGGGATTTGCTTGGGCCAGAAAAGCAAGTGGGAGAAGAGTGGGGTGACTGCTGTAAATGCAGAAGAGGGAAATAACACTTAGGGAGAACAGTTACTAAGACTGAAGGGTGTGGGCACCAGAAAAAATGTGTAATGCCTGGCCCTGAGTAACTTTAAGCTGCAAACTGGAAGAAAACTCTTTAATGCTTAGAAGATTTGGGTTCTGCAAGAGCCTTCCAAGGGAAATAAAGAAAGGAGGAAGCAACCAGCCAACCCCTGACTGCTCACTATGGAGCTCAGTCACCTTTTGATGGGCCTGGAGATCTCTTCCAGTCTCTCCTTCCTCCAAATTAACTGCCTCTGCGGGCATTGCCTTTCAAGATACGTGTTCCCTCTTCACTTTTTAATTGCTCTGACGTCTTCTTGTTTGAAACACTGAACTGTTGCTGATCAAGTATTTTGATGGCAAGAAGCGCTATGCTGACAGGATCGTTTCACTTGTGAGTTGTGCTTAGGTACCAATTCACATAATGTGGTTTCATATAGCAAGAATTACACTTTTTAACCAGTTAACGAGCACGGGAAGGACTTTAGCATGTTTGAACTCCTCTCCCGTTACCGCTGGCGTTGATGCAGATCCCTTGTGTGCAGAGTTCTGCTGTGGAGAGCCTGGGGTGAGGATCCCCGTTACACGGTACCGGTCTGAGGGGTTCATCTCGGATGTTAAAACAATTGCGCTTAGCATCAGTTTGGGTTAGAAAAAAGTTTAAAGGCTTCTGAATTCAATGTTTACACACCCTAGGGTCCTACAGTGGCAAACTAAGATTGCTGTCTTTGGGTTGTTTCAGCAGTGCAGGATTTGGCCATTTCCTCTATAAGAAAACCCAGTAACTGTCCATCTAAAACTCTGCCATGTAATTCAGGGTAGGACTGAATGCTGTCAATGTAAATCTTATAGGAAGAACTACCTCTAGAAGTGTTACTTCCTTCTGCAAATTAAAATAAAGAATAGCTCTTACCATTTTGAAAAAAAAAAACCCAACCAACCAAACAAAAAACAAAAAAACCCAAGAAGAACTTGTTCACAAGAGCAGAAGCCAAAGCATTTGGATAGAGCGGACATGTTCTTGCTACCAGCATTGCCCAGGAAACCCCACCATGAAATCCCAGCAGGTTGCAGTAAATGCCATGACCTAGAGCGGACACACTGGAGTTAGCCTGCAGCTTTCCAATACCCAAGGATATCCCTTCAAATTTGCAGCACCAACTTCACAATCTATAGAATACTCAGTACACTTCAGCCTCCAAGGCAGTTGTTATTGCAGTGCGATGAGGCCAAAACTGTTGGTCCTTAACAGTGATGAGAAGAAGAATCATTACCACACCACTCCCCAAAATACTGCTACTCTGAAATTTGCCTACACTGCTACAGCTACTGCTTCACTCCAACTTCCCTTAAGACAAAATTTCTGCCATTCTTCTAGTACCTGCTCTAGCCACATGCACAAACAATACTTTCTTATTCCTTATGGATCAAGCTTTTATACTTCACTTGGCTTTTTTACCATCTGTAGTCAGGTTCCTGATAAGCAATAAAGCACCTTGTCTTGCAGGCACTCCCCTCTTCTCCCCACTCTACCCCCATTAAAAAACACACCCACTCTACCCCATGGACAGACCTTGAATCTAAACTAAAAAACTGGCTTTTGCTTGAAAACTGTCATTTAAATGGCTCTCCATGGCTGAAGTACTTCTAATGGTCTTATCTTTTCAGCATGAGGTGCCTCTAAAAAGCTTAAAGATTACAAACAACCACCTTACTCACGTTTTGCCCACAGTTTAATCGCACGGAGCGTGAGCCAGAAGTTCTCCTCACTTGGCACTAGATGTAGCATTTCATCGGTAACTCTAAGAGAAAAGTTGAAGGACAGAAGTTCCTAGTAACAGGTACAGGTCTGGTTTATGCTACGCTGGATCAATAGCTTACAGTTTATCGTTCAAATCTATGAAAACAAGTTTGGATTACTCGCTTTGTAGTACGTTAAAAATTACAGATTACACATAACATTCCGTATCCCTACAGGTAACTGGTGCCCTCAACAGCTTTGTCATAGTTTATAGACTACCGCCAACCATTTTTAATAAGGCCTTTCTAGAGGATTCCGACAGCCAGGTTTCTTCAACAGCCAGGAACAATTAAACCAGTCACTGTTAAACAGCGAGCAAGTTAGGCTTTGGGTATTTTAAATATCTTCCTTTTTTTTATGAACTACCACACATTCTCCTCTATCAAGTGCTCCACCTATTCATCTGAAGCAGTCTCTGTGGCAACGTGGAACGGTGCACACACCCTGATCCAAGAAACATGAAATACAGGTCTATCTAAACACACAGCTCCTTGAAACATCTAAATTTACACCCACTTGCCACGTCCTCGGATCTCAAGTACACAGGAGATCAGCTTATGCATCTCGTACAGAAACTGGAGTTGTGTCATGTGCATTCTAGACCAACTTCAGTAACACTTTCTTCTTAAAGATGTGTAAATACGCTCACCATTTAAGCTTCATACACACCTCCTATCCAGGCTTCTCAGCTGCCAGTCATCTCCGAGATCAAGCTTATCAGAAACAGTTTGCACAGACGGTCTTGCAAACACCAGATCAATCTTAAGAGGGAAAAAAGTGCCAACCGTGAGTTAGAATGCTGCACTGTTTGTGAACAGCACACCAGTGGGGGACAGTTAGTCAAGTCTAAAAAGAGTGGTTAACATTTGTATTTAGAACTATGTGACTATAGATACATCTCCCAAGAGATTTATTTGCCAAAAAACTCAAGAAAATTGCTAGAAGTTCCATATTTTATTTACAAAACCCTTCATTTACCCCCTTTCTTTTTAAGAGAACTTTACAAAACCCCCTTTCCTTTTAAGCTAGGGAAAGGAAGGGGGTTTTAAGTTGAAAAAGATTACTCTAAACTTAGAATTTCCATTAAAAGGGAAGTTAAAATTAATTATAGAATTAAGACGTAAGTTCAGTCACCTCAGCTGTACTTCAGCAAGGGAGAGAGCATCTTCTCTATGCAGTAAGCCCTTTTGATCCTGAAGCGTCTGGTTCATAGCACAGTCTGAGGCAAGAAAGTTATTCTGTGAATGTCTGCACCAGACAAAGGCCACAAGAAGGTCACGGAACAAGTGACTTCATGAGAGTGGTACCAAGCAGTGACTTGCTTAGGTACTACAGCACGCAGGTCTGCAGTCACCGTATAAGAGGCAGTCAAGATACAAGGATTCCTGCAGCTGACAAACCCAGGCAGGAGTCTCGTGAGTACTTTTACTTGCCATTTTCCAGATTGCTTGTCTCACGATCACTTCATTTTTGATTTGCAACAAAGCATTTAGTCTGCTGACACGATTCACACCGTGAACTACCCCATACGCATCCCTCTGTAGAAAGCCAGCTTGTCAGAGCTGGGAGGAGTCAGCAAGGGCACTGCCTCTGCTCCCACTCTGCACAGTCCCTGGCAGATAAGTGCCGTTCCAGCAGGCTCCCCCGCTCTAAGCACAGGGCAGAAAGGGTTGTCTCTGATGCCCCCCCACCTGCCAAGCTTCCTGGGGGCTTATTTTCCTATCAGCTCCCATTTGACTGCAGCCTCTTCTCCTGGGATCGGCTGTGGTCAGGCCATTTAATTACAGTTTCCTAAATACACTCTAAGGTACCAATAACCTTGTAAAACAGCATGGTCACAGCTCCCTGGAGAAGTTCTCCTGTTCCAAAGCAAGAAAAAAAGCAAAACGCTTACCTCAAAGCCATCAAACTCAAACTTGACAACTGGTACAGACGCATCTTCCACTGCCTGTAAAGGAGCAGATAACTGTGTAAGAAAATATTTTTTGCTACTTTCATGTTCTTCTTAAACTGTGATAAACTACAGAATTTACACTGCTAAACTACTTAGTATAATGACCGAGTTGCTTCCAAACCAAAAATAAATGTTAGTAAGTTACAAGCAGTATGGCACTAGTACGGTCTAATACCGGCTTTAGAAAGTTCCTTAGCCAAGAGATTCAGAGGCTGATCCTGTGCTGTAATGAACCAGCCGTGCACAACGAGCCGTCAGTGTCAGTGCTGGTAAGGCACTTCCCTTGGCCGTGAGGAAGAAAAGTCAGAGATTTCGGTAGCTATCTTACCACTGGTTAACATCCAGAGAAATCGAAAAAGTTCTGTCCACATCCGACAGCATGCACTAGCCTCCCTTATTTTGATTTTCTACCGTGCCTGAGGGGCTGTCAGATACCTTATGGGACAGTTTTCAGTGCTGCAGACCCCTTGTCAGAACTGTGCCGCAGCCCACTGAGAGTCTGTTCTCAGGGGACAGTCATCCCAGCAAAGGCTCATTCGCTGGGCACATGAAGTCTGTCCAAATGTCTGCACGAGGAAGACCAGGCTAAGAGGAACACTTCTCAGGAGCTCAGTGTCACAGGCGAGGTGCGCAATACATCACCCGGGGGTGATTTTACAAAGCAGTTTGCACGTTCACAGCGCAGCCCCTACTCACTTGATGTCAAGCTGACAGCGTGCGTCCCTTCCGCAACGTCTGGGGCTGAGTGGCCAGAGAGGAACAGGACCAGGGCAGAATGAACTAGAGGTTCTAAAGTGCATCCAGAGGGACACCACGGCAAAGGCGCTGACAGAAGCCTTTCCACATCACCTTCAACTGCCTTAGATTTCAGGCTGCCCCTTCCTCTTCCTGCCCCTTACTAGACCTAAGATTAAGGCAAGGCTCCTAGGGACAACCTTGTTTTCTGATACAGCTGACACATTCTGAAACCACGGGCAGGGGAGAAGTGTACTGATACAAGGAAATGATCACCTGCTTTGCACCTTATTTACTTATAGCAACTTATAGCAACTTATAATGATTTCTGAATATTGCTTGATAATCCTGCTTGCCCTTTACCCCCCAAGACCCCAAATATCTCCCCAGGACCCTACCAGCCCACCCCCAGGACTCCCCTAAGCCCCATTAGCCCCCCCCAGGAGACGCCCAGTACCCCAATAACACTCCCCAACAACCAAGACCCTCCCCCAGACCCCAATGCCTCCCCCAAGACACCCCCAGGACCCCAATACCTCCCCCAGAACCCCCTCCAGGATGTCCCCAATCCCCCCACCTCAGACACCAATATCTCCCTCAAGACCCCCCCCCGAGGACCCCAATAACCCTCCCAAACCCCTCCAGGACACCCCCCACCCCGACTCCATTACATTCCCTCTAGGAACCAAATACACCCCCCAGGACCCCAATAACCCCCACAACTCCCACAGAACCCCAATAACACCCCCCCAATAATCCCCCTGGGTCCCCAATCCCCCCTCACGGCACAGGCAGGAGTGTGGGCAGGTGCTGGGCGGGACAACGTGCTGGAGCCCCCCCGGGGGCCCCCCTGGCCCCCACAGGGCCTACTTCCTGCCGACAGTCTGCCAGGGCTCCATGGTCTGCAGTGAGGCGGCCTAGGCAGGAGGTCCTCCAGCTCTCTGGGGTCTGCACTGAGGGATGATACATGCAGAGATTTGGTTCACCCAGCAAGTGGGAATTCCTCCTTTTAAAACACTCGCTTTGTTCTGGATGGCTGAAGGAATTTTTCTCCTGCAAAGGTGGCACCAGCACCAGCACCAGCCCCAGCACCAGCACCAGTGGTGGTGTCCCCGGCCTAGCAGTGGGTGAGCGCAGGGGCTGGGGCCGATTTCCCTGGAGGGGGTGGTGGGATCGCCGGGGAAGGGAAAGCTTTGGTCTAAAAACCCAAACTGTTTCATGGTTCTGAATTGTGGATTTGTTGTCACAGTTGGGGCTGTTCAGACGTTCTGATGTGTGACTGTGCTTGTCCTTTTACCTTGAACTTGGTGGGTTTTGCTGTCTGTAAGGGTCTGTTGTGTCTGCGGGGTTTATCTGTCAGGTTACCCCAGGGAAAGTGAATTTTAGCCCTTTATTTTTACTTCAAGTGTGAAAGCAGTGACGCATTTAATATTTTCTGCTCTCTGTGGTGCTTTGGGCTGGGTGGGTTCAGTCCGATGAAACCCCTCAGAGTGGTGCTTCAGAGGGTGCCAGTCACCAGAGCCAAGAGGTGCTGATCAGAGACCGGCATTAAGCCCGAGGGCGAGAGCTGGCCCAGGCGGGCTCTTGCCTTCGGGCTGTGGGACAGTTTTTCCCAGCTCGGAGGTGCTGGGAGAGAT
This sequence comes from Strix uralensis, assembly GCF_047716275.1. Classification (NCBI taxonomy): domain Eukaryota; kingdom Metazoa; phylum Chordata; class Aves; order Strigiformes; family Strigidae; genus Strix; species Strix uralensis. Next base: position 734,172 of record NC_134008.1, read on the forward strand.
GTGGGGGGTGAGCAGGGGGGTGTGCTGGAGCCCAGCCCCTTTGCAGAGCCCTGCTGCTCCTCTGGCTTTCTGGACAAAGTTCAGTTTCTGTGCTGAGCTTCTAATTTGCACCTTTGCCAAAAGACAAATCCTGTTTGTTTCAAGCTGCAACGACCTGCTCCGCTTTCAGAAAAGTATCTCTTGACATCTGCAGGCAGAGCAGAAGTCTCACACAATGAAGGTACAAGAAGTGACTGAAAAGCAATTAAAGGACAAGTTTCTGTGTGCTGGGATCCTGGGAGTGCTTCTGGTTGGGAAATCCGGCAGCACCACTTGCTCTGAGCCTGCAAACAGCCGGCAGAGCTCCTGCCGTGGGTGGCACTGCTTCAGCCTCCCCCGTCAGCTGCTCCTTCACCTCCACCTCTCTGCTCTGCACCAGCTCTGCAGAAAATAGTCGCTTTTCACTGCCTGTGGCTGTGGATTGCTGTAAACGTGATGTAACCGGTTGCCACTTTGTTTCTTTGCAAGCTTGTCCCGCCCGATGTGCTGTCAGTCTGCAGATCGTCACCTCGTTCCTAGGTCAGTGTTGGGGCTTCTCCTGGGGTCTCCTGTGCATCTTCTTAAATGTTGACAAAATGCCCGTGTGGAAATAGAATTAATCATCAGAATAATTGATAAGGATGAATTCATCAAGATTTAAACAAAATAATCTGTCCAGAATACCTGTGTAGTTCATCTTGCCTGTTTTTTCTTCCTGTCACCTTCAAGCTCCTGTTCAGTTCTGCTGTGCCCTGCATCTCTGCTCGTTCTCATCCCGATTTCATGTAGCCAGGCAGACCGACTTCCTCCTCCTCCTTTTCCCTGGTTTTGTCCCTGTGAAATCTCTTTTCTGTAACTGCCTGGTCTTTGTGGAAACACATTTAAAAACTGCTCTCGCAGGTTCCCCCCTTTCAGGAGGTGCCTGTGGCTGCAGGGATGCCGTGTGAAGCAGGTGGGACAGGGCGGGCGTCTGCTCCGGGTCGGGGTTTGCACCCCTCGGGTGCTGCGGAGAGGCAGGGTGCTGTGGGCTCGCGGCAGTCACTTGGGTTCGGAGCAGAACCTGGTCTTTGGGGAAGAGGTGAGTTTTCCTGAAGTGACTCCCTGTCCCTAAGGCTGGCTGGCAGCCTGCAGCCGGCGTGTGCCCTGTGCCGGGGAGCTGGCGGGGGGCTGTCAGGGGAGCGGAGAGGTCTGACAGCACCTTCCTGGGGCGCTGGCTGGGACAGGCTGGGGAGGGCTTGAGCTTTGTGTGTGGTGGTCAGGGGAGGCCATGCAGCAGGTGGAGCCGGCTCGTCTCTGATCGACCTTTTGAGGCAATTCCTGTTGGGGATTGAGGTTTTAGGACAGTTAACTGAAATCTTGCTTTATAAGCTATTGTTGATCGATATGAAAAATGCAACACCTCAGAATGGCAGTAGTCAGAGGGGGGCTGCATCTGGATCCAGGGGATGCTCCTCTGTCCTTAGAACTTAAGGAAGGAAGCTTGCAGGTGCCAGTAGTGCTGCTGCTGAGGGGATTGGGTTTTCCAGAGCTGGGGAGCAGATTCCTACCCTGTCTATACTGCGTCTGCACTGTGAAAGCTTGTGCACAGTAATGCCTTGCTGTCTGTGCCTTCTGTTTCAGAGCTCTGCTATCAGTTCTTTAATACCCTGTTCTGGTTACTGTTGTCACGGTCCTGTTTTCCTTCATCCTCACTGACCGTGGTGAGCAGCAGGCATCTGAAGGTGGTGATGAAAATGTGATGGATCAGGAGAGGCAGCAGGACCACTGGCAGTGAGAGAGTTGTCAGGTGTTCAGTGTCACAGGAGAAGCAGCTGAGAGGTTTCAGAATGGTGATCTGTTTGAAGAGGGGTCACACAGGGTCACCAGGACATCATGAAGATTAATTTTGTGTTATAAAGGGATTTTCCAGTCTAAACTTCAGGCAAGTAGCAGTTATTTCTTGGTATATTAAAAGCAGTTAGAATTTCCTCTACTACTTCTGTCATTCCCAGGTGTTGAAGTGGCAGCTGACAACCCCAGAGGTCTCGCTTCTGTCTCACCACCTTCCACATCACACCAGCTGTTCCTGTGTGGTTCGGCTGTGTGCATTGCTGAAGTGCCTGCACACATTCCTCTCTATCCCATTGTTTCCTACGGGAAAAATGGAATTGGGAGCAGTCGCACTTTGGGGATTCCATCCTGGGCAGTCAAGGGATGTGCCTGAGACTGTAGTTTGACTGTGTGGGGAATTATTGCAGAACCAGGGTGTAGGGTTGGGGAGTCAAAATGTTTCAGCAGCAATGAAGAGAGAAGTATGGGAAGGTTTCAGCTGCCAGCCTGCACACGCTGGGTGTGCATGTACTCGAATGCACGGCTGCATTGCCCCAGGCTGCAGAGGTCATTGTGTAGAAAAGCCCTTGGTTAGTGGAATAATTCTCTGTTGGAATAAATCTGCATCTGGGCAGCGGAATGGGATATTTACCTTGTGACACAGAGGTACCTCTTGGGCAAAGCAAAATACTAAGAGATGTTTTTCACAAATGTTCATTTTCATTCTGATTTCATGCTGTCTGAACTGTTTTGTGGAATCCTGACTGTTCTTCCCAGCTGTCCATCGCCCACTCTCATGTTTTGATGGCTCGTGTCACAGACAGCCTGGTAAAAAGATCTTGGTTATTTTCTGTTTCCTTTTTTTCCCCTTGGAGAAGTCTCATGGACTTTTTGCAGCTGTCCTGACTCTCCTCCCCTGTCCTCCCTGCAGCAGTGTGGCAGTTAGAGCTGCCCCCCCCGGGAGGAGGTGTGCTCTGCTGGCTGTTAAAGAGTTGGCAGCGCTGTGCTCTGTGCTCATCTCCAAAGCTTCTCTGTTCCCCCTGGGCAGTGGATTTTAGTGTTCTGCCATTCCGAGTACAGTAACATCTGTACAGATACAAAACGTCTAGTTCATGGATTGGGTTCGTGAAGCCCTGATTCTTTTAATCTCCTTGGGAAGCTCTATTGCCCCACATTTTCTCTCTCCCCTCTTCTCTGTCAGACTGTTTCACAGCTGGCCTTCTTCCCCAGGCTTTGCCTCGTCCCCTGCTCAGACTCGAGCTGTTCAGTTCCTGCAGGCCCAGCGGCTGTTGGGGGATCTGAGCTGCTCAGAGACAGCAGGGCCTGATCTCTAAAGGAAGCAGATTTTGTGGTCTGACTCTGATCTTGCTGAAGCTGCTTTTGTCACCTTTTCAGAAAACCAACTGAGGGCTGAATCAGAGCTGGCGGTTTGCTGAAGGTACCAAAGAATGGGGGGTTTAGAAGCCAATGCCTGATCCTGTGGACAACCTTAATGCTGTTTGTTTGGTAACTTGTCGGAGGTATTTTATGGTGGTTTTTGTGTAAGGTGCTATAAAGCAATCCCATGCAGCTGGAAGCCAGAGGCAAGACTATTTATTTCAGGGCTTTGAAGATCTCTACTCCTGGGACAGCTGTCTCGCTGCTGCAGTGGTTGGGTTTTATTTTGCTTTGGAAAAACTGAACCAGAATTTTCGTTCCATGTCCTTTTCCCTGAGGTGGGAGAATTCCTGGAAGTCTCCAAACAGAGTTAAGGGGTGTCTTCATCTTTTTCCCCGGGCTGGGCTGAGTGCAGCTCCCAGAAGGCCGGGGTTTGGAAGGCTGGGAGCGCTGACCCGACCAGTCCGAGAGGATCCTGACAGCACGGCTGGGCTGCAGATGTGGCTGCAGGTACTGCGGGGAGATGCTGGGTGTCTGGGTGGGCTGACCTGGCTGGTTTGGTGGTTTTGAGGGCGCTGTACTCTCTGCGCCAGCTGCTGATAAGGTGTTTTCTGTGGGCAGGGCTGGTGGCCCATCAGTCTGTGTTCTCAGAGATGAGCCCACAGGAGTCCCTCGCTGGGGCTTGGCTGCAGAGAGCTCTGTGGTGTCTTGACAGTGTTTGACATTTCCCAGACAATGCTTAAACCTGCCAGTTGACTCTATTTAACACTCTCCTCTGTAAGAGCCTTCCAGCGGGGATGCCTATCAACTCTGGCTTTCCCTTCAAAGAACTGTTCTGAACTGATTGGACAGTGTCTCCTGTCACTAGACAGCAGTCCCTCTGGCTGATTGTAAACAAATGGTGCTGATGGGCTCTGAAGGAAGGTTCATTGGTCCTGTCCAGAGGAAGGTTTAAATCTTTTTGAAAAGTGTTTTCTAACATTGCTGAACTGTGTTAGCAAAACAAATTTGCTTGTCCTGGCCACTCCGCTAACTGCTTTCAGGGGCACATTCTCTTTCCACTGAAGTCAAACCCAAAACTCTACTGTAGTGTTCCAGGCATCAAGATTTAACTTTCAGTGTTTCCAACACTTGTCCGTTGTCAAAGAGAAACATCTGAGAACTGTGTTTCCTCCTCAGTGTCTACTCTGACATCTAAAAGAGTGAACACAACTCGAGGTATTTGCTGGATAGCTGCCAACGTATCAGAGGTGCATAAACTCAGTCCCAAACTTAATTCTTAATATAAATCAAAATCATTTGTATATTACAGCAGTTATGAAGTAGAAATTCAACCCTCAGAGCAGAGGTGGGTTTTATTTCTCTGTCGCTGAAGCTGAAGTTGGGAGGCAGTGAGAAACAAGGGAATTTTGTGAACACAGGATATCCAACCATATTGAGTAATTAGGCAATCAGATTATTCCTTACATTTCCTTGGCCCAGTGCAGGTGTCTCTTGGAATGCCTCTAGAATGATCCAAAAGGGTAGTATCCCAGAAGAACAAACACAGGACAATCCTCAAGAATTTTTTTCTTTACAGACTGACCATCAATTTGAGTGTACTGACATTCCAGAAACATTGGTTATTGTCTAGCTGATTTCCAGTGATGTATTTCTATAAGAAATGTGTAATTCAGGGTTTTTATAAAACTGAAATATATTTTAAAAATAGGGTTTCTTAATAAAACACACACTTATTTTAGTTGAATTATATAATTGACTTCTTTAAATATAATCACTGGAATATTAAGCCATGATTGAAAAATCCAAAGCCCTGCCGGTAACACCAGTTCAGGGCCAAAGCAAGCGCACAGACCCAGATTTGCTGGTGGCCTGGACAGGCTGCAAGGCACTCGGGAAAGCCAGCAAGAGGATTCCCTTCCACCACCTTCTGTGTGCCTGCAAAGGACAAGTGTTTGGATTGTTTTGCTGGATGTGGCAAGAATGCTTGTTCAGGGCCAAAGCGCGCGCAGAGCCCCAGGTTTGCTGTTGGGCTGGAGAGGCTGCAAAGCGCTCAGGAAAGCCAGGCGGAGAATACCCTACTCTCACGGACACAGGATTTCTTAAAACAAGCCCATTTATTGGATTTTGAGATGCAGAGGCTATACGAAGATGCAGAGGCTGCGTGGGAAGCGGGGACCTGGCTTCTGTTCGGCTCGTCACGGGGCAGAGGAGGAAGCACAGCACGTACTCCGGCAGGTGCTCCCCGGGGATGCAGGAGTGCCTCGCTGGCGGATCCCCCACAGTGCCCAGCTCTGGTGGAAGACGTGCCCGAGGGGTGGTCTCAGGGGCACCAGCAGCAGGCGGTTGGTGATGTTGTTCTTGGGGGTGCTCAGGTGTTCGTAGGTGCTGCCCCATCCCTAGGCTGGATGCATCCCTGTCAGAAAGGACTTCTTGGGAAGGGCTTGGCAGATGCAGCGGGGGTCCCCACTCGAGGGTTGGCTTGACCCAAGGTGTCATTGGGGTCTGCTTTGCCCTCCCAGTCATCGTCCTCTCCCTCCTCCTCAGCATCGCTGGAGCTTCCCCGCTGGCTGCCGCTGTCACAGTCAGCGCTCCTCCGCCTGCGCAGCCAGTAGAGCTCAAGGAGCAGGAGCAGGGTTTCGGCAGAGGCCCAAAACCACCAGTGCTGGCAGACAGCAAGGCGCACGCCTTCCGAAGTGAGGCCGCGTGACTCCTGGCTCCTCTGCTCCATCTGCTCCAATGAAATTCCTAGGAAAGCCACCAGTTTGCAGTCCAGGTTAACGTCTCCCCGTGTACCCACAGGAGATAAACAAAAGAGGAGGTGAATACAATTTCTCTCCCATATCTCCTCCCAAGAGCTTTGAGGGAACGGTTACACTCAGAACAGGGAGACACAGAAAACCCAGGCACTAGACCTCTTCAGGTTCTGGCCTCCTCACGGCTGTCAGGAGGTGAAGGGTGTCACTGCAGAGAAGCTTCAGTGAAAGAGACACCTGCTCCTCAGCTACTGCTGCCAAATTGTAACTCTCAGTCAACTGTAATCTCTGCCGTAGCTGAGCTAGTACCCTACATAGAGAACTCCTCTCCCTGCTAATCCCTGGAATCATCCCATCCACCTGGAGAGGGCAGTGGAGATCCTCCTGATTCCTCTAGCCAGCCTGCTCCTCCATTAAGGACATGTAAAGCAGTTACCTGGAAAAGGAACGCCTGCGCTCCTTTGGAGTCTTTTTAGATTCCATCCGCTCCTGAACCATGTGTAAACTCATCGAGTCTGGACTTTTTCTTTTCCCTGTTAAGATAAGTTTGACCTTTATTACAATTACAGCTTGACCTTTATCACAAAAAGACACCAAGAAACAAAACATGGCCAGTATGAGAAAATGCAGACTGCTTGCAGATGCAAAGGTGGACATGCTATTTAAGCAAAACCAGTTTAGAATTCCTACAAGTCTTAGGGAAAGTTTTAGGATGACATTTGTCTTGTTTTAGTTTTGCATGTTTGCCGTCTGCACCCAGAAAGTCTATTGGAGCAAACACTCTGTCATTTTTGCGGATGTCAGATGCACTCGAGTGTAACTGCCGTCCGACAGGCCATCGAAACACAAACATGAAAACCAGCCCAACTTCATTGAGCCAAACCCCCACTCTTCTTTAAGTCTCGTTGTGCTCTGTCAAACTCCTCCCTAGACAAGGGAGGCCAAAGGCATCCTGCTTGTGTCAGAAATAACAGCAGGACCAGGGGAGCGACGGTCCCCCTGCCCTCGGCTCTGGTGAGGCCGCTCCTCGAATACCGTGTTCAGTTTTGGGCCCCTCACTACAAGTCAGACACTGAGGGGCTGGAGCGCGTCCAGAGAAGGGCAACGAAGGTGGTGAAGGGTCTAGAGAGCAAGTCCTGTGAGGAGCGGCTGAGGGAACTGGGGGTGTTTAGCCTGGAGAGAAGGAGGCTGCGGGGAGACCTCATCACCCTCTACAACTACCCAAAAGGACGTTGTAGCAAGGTGGGTGTTGGTCTCTTTTCCCCAGTAACAAGCGATAGGAGGAGAAGCAGCGGCCTCCAGTTGCACCAGGGGAGGTTTAGATCAGCTATTGGGGAACACTTCTCCACTGAAAGGGTTGTCAGCATTGGAACAGGCTGCCCAAGGAGGTGGTTGTAATTATGATTGCCTCAGAAAGACTTCATTCTTCAGAGTCCTCTTTTCAATCATGTACTGGAGTTTTATTTTAAATAATCTTCCTGAGAGCACAGATCCCCTTTGTGAAGGCCAATTCAAATTAAGCCATTTAAAAATTAGTTACCACATGTATTCTCCACAACGATCTGTGCATACTTATTCCCTTATAAATCAGCTGTTGTGTCCGTTATGTGTTACGGCCTCGTTTAACAGGTTACAAGCAGCAATATATTGAATTTCTGTAGCATACTTACACTTCCCAGTCTGGTCTGCCACTTGCCGAGCGAATTTTGCCGGCTCTCACTGGATGACCTTTTGGCATGGGGAGAGAAAAAAAGTCCCTTTCAGTTTACCTGAAGATAATTTTTTTAAGCGAAATTTGTAAGGTACAGTTACTTACCGGTTGTGGGTATTGATCGTCCTCGGTAGCCCAGAAGACTCGGCAATGCTGGCTGTCTCAGTCCAGGAACCAGATAGCCCTTGTGAACCAGTGCAAACAGTTGGAAAATAAGCTCGACTAAAATACGAAAATCACTGCGTATGGTGGAAGAACACCTACCTTCTCCTCCCGCAAACCACGGATTGAGAGGGGGGAAGATTGAGGACGTCCCCTGGCAGCCACCAGCGCAGCAGGAGGGGTCAGAGCTGGTGGATGTGCTGGTGGCTGCTGCTGCTGCCGCCTCTGCTTACGGATCACCTGTGCATACCCAGTTCCATTTTTGAAGTTGTTCACAGCCTAGAGGCAGAAAAATATTTACAAAGAGGTAACATGAACCTTCAGCAGCTCAATGAACAAAAGCCTCCACAGAGTAGAATTACTTGTGTATTCCCGTAGATACTCTCCATCCTAAAATAAACCAACATACGGATATATTCAGATTAGATCTAAGGAAGAAATTCTTCCCTGTGAGGGTGGTGAGGCCCTGGCACAGGTTGCCCAGAGAAGCTGAGGCTGCCCCCTCCCTGGAAGGGTTCAAGGCCAGGTTGGACGGGGCTTTGGGCCACCTGGGCTAGTGGAAGGTGTCCCTGCCTGTGGCAGGGGGGTTGGACTGGATGGGCTTTAAGGTCCCTTCCAAGCCAAACCCTTCGGTGATACATGAACGCATCCCATTAAACACTGGTGTTAATGACTGGTAACTCAGACTATCTGTACGTAAAGCACTCCGGTGTTAACACTGAATTTGAAACTGAGGCAATCCTGTTGAACACAAGTGTGACCTGAATTTGCCAGATTGTCGCTCAAGAGTTGTCAGCTTCTGTAACAACAGGGAATGTATTTGCAAAGTAAATTTAGCCTTATTCCATTTAGCCTTGTTTAAGGAGGTGTACATTAATATTTTCTTCCCTTTCAGCTAACTGACTGACTAGACTTTTCTTACAAACAGTTTATCTAAAAGTCACTGCATTACCTGGCGTAGGCACTTGTTGGCAACTAAAGTGTCGGGAGAAACACCTGCCTGATGACATGTTGGGCATGTATGTTCCTCAGAGTCCAGTAATGCCGTTCTAATACCTGGGTATAATCAGAATCATCAAAATAGGTTTTAGCTAAACTAAGGACATTGTCTGGGTTCTAATCAATTATAAAGGCCTGTAGATGGTTAATGGGTGAATATGGTTCCGAACTGAGAGCATGAAGCTATAAATGTTCAGCAGTGTAAAAAATTTCTAGTATGCAGGAAATAGCTGCCCAGTTTTGCTATTTCACTATTGTAACGTTTGAAGATGTAGAGCAGGCCGTGCCTTGATGGTCTGACTAGTCTGTTCTCCACTGTCCAGCACAGTGAGAAGTCACCAACCTCAAGGCTCATGAATAAGACACATCTCCAAAAACCATTAGTAGGTTCAAGTTCTGACGGTTTTAACCAACTCTCCCGTGGAGAAGAATGTGGATTAAATGCCTAACGAGCCATTTGCTGCAGACCACAGTAAGTCACCAGCGTTGGCTCTGTAGTTTTGTATGAGAGAAGGGACTGTGCACAAACTCAATGCATTTGATAACTAACACTGTAATCAGCTGCAGCATTACGCACTCTGCTCGTACTCATCCTTCTGCATGGAAAGAGGATTTAACTAGGTGCATAAAAAGGGAAAAAAGCCTTCTGCCTTTGTTTTTTCCTTTCTACAAGAAGAGTCCTTTCCTACTCGGGGTACACTTAAGTATTAAACAGAGCTGGTAACAAAGGAATCTTATGATCTTTCTGCTGTCAGAAGATCAGGTGTGATGTTTTGAATTAGCAAACATGGCAGTAACACTTACATTCGTCACAGTAACTGTTTCTACAGCAGGGAATAATGACTGCATCAGCCATGATTTCTTTACAAATGGAACATAACAGCTCCTCCGGAATAGGATCGTCTGAGGAAAGGGAGGAAGAGGATGGCTCCTCTGGTAAAAAGGGAGGCTTTTCCTTCTTTCCTCTGGCATAAGCTTCCCTGGAGGGGGGATGGGGAAGGAAAAAGAAAAAAAGTCAAAGATGGATAAAGGAGAACTTCCCCAAGCTTTGGATTTTATCCAATGAAGACAGTAGGTGTCATTCTCACTCCACATTAGCCTTCAAAAATACAGACATTTAGTTTAAACTACTTTTCTATAGCCAGAGTGCTAGAAAAGGGAGGGGGGAACAATTTTCCTTCTGCAGAACTCTTCCATTCATTGGATCAACTAAGAAATTAGCTCAGACTAGAGAAATCATTTTCTGACAGCTAGACACCAGGTGAAATGAACCCCACCTCTCCTTTGCCAGAGGGTAAATGTCAATCGCAGGCTCAGGACAAAGTCAGTCTCTGTGTAATTGTGTTTTATAAATGGAAGAAGTCTATGTTACAGCTTCTGCAAAAGGAGAGCCATGACGGAAGAACAGAGCTGCTACCGAGTGCATTTTAAAACAGCCACTCTTGTCAGCACACAGCAGGATTTTCTTAGTTTACAGCAACAGGTAAACATCCCTCTGCTTCACACATGGGATCTGATAAATGTCAGAGGCAGAGGGAATCTCAGTCCAACAGCTGTTTGTTAAATTCTGCAAGAAGCCTTAGCAAGATAAAACAGAAGCAAAAGGAGCTTTCAAAAAGAATGACGCCACTGTAAACACGACTGAAATGTTTTGCAGAAATACGGATTCTTAGCATACCACAAGCTTAACCAGCGTTCAGGGGCATGAGCAGCAGGACTGCCCTATTTTAATATTAGAAATCATCACAGGTTTTAAGGTTAAGATACAATGACAGTGCTTCTTGCCCCGTAATTACAGATGCTGGCCAGCTTGGTGGCATTGCCACTCAGACACTGACACGTGGCTTCTCTCCTTCACTTTTTGGTCAGACCAGCTAATTCCATACTCACGCATTAATAATTGGTATTGCATATCTTCCAGTCTTCGTCAGCATAGCGCCCTTGGTATTGGGATCTTCCACCTCCACCATGAAACTCCTGGGAATTCCTGTGCACTTTTTAAGTCTGGGAACAGACTGAAAATTACTGTCCTGTTAAGAAAAGAAATGCAGACATAGCTCATCTTAAGACCCACACTTAAAACGACATTTCAACCACGATTTTAAGCAGGAAAGGCCTTTAATCCTCTCCTTTTACCTAGCCTAAGCGTTGCTCGACCGAAATACTCTTTTTCCTAAATGAATATAGCCAGGATGCTCCAAAGGCTCGAGCAGTGTTCTGAACGCCGTCGACATTCTTTGGCTCAACTTCAGGGTCCTTAAGGGTGAAATATCCCTCAGCTCCCCATCCCCTCAGAGGAGAGGCACAAACCCCCTCCTCCTCCAAAGCGCAGTTCAGAGGGAGAGCTTAATGCAGGGCTCTGGATCGGCCAGTGGGGACACTGATATTCACCACCTACAGGTGAAGGTTGAATTCAGAGCTGATGCACGTACGTTCAGTGAGTAACGTTAAATGGCCTGAATACTCAACCAGAGACTTGTGTAATTATAACACGCAAATATTCAATAGATGGGGTCAAGAGAAACGGCATCTTTTTCTACAAAATACTAAAAACTGCAAACTGTCATTAAAAAGAGTTGAGATGAGAAAAATTTGCAGTAACATTGAAATATATAAAAATATACATTAAAGCTCATAGAGAAAGATCTATGGACATATACAAGGGCTATGACCTCGAAGAAAGAAAATTTCCCATTGAAAATTCCAGCTTTCCCTGGAATTTTGAAGGGCTTTGCACCACTGCCATAGAACCTCTGTATTTCAGCCCAAGAGAAACAATTCCTAACAGGGGTATTCATGTAACTGCTGCGTAACTGCCAAGGTAAAACAAGTGAAAAACCAAGTGACACCAGAAGCCCCTCACAATCTTACCCCATTTGTCGGGCAGTTCTTTCTATAGTGCCCAGGTTTTCCACAGCGAAAGCAAGTATAGGATGGTGGAGGTGGACCCAAGGGTTTCTTCACGTAACTAAAAGGTTTTCGGGAAAAAAAGAAAATGGTATGTATGCGTCTCTCTTGTTCCAACAACCATCTCTACAATGTTTCCATAGTCTTCAAAGAACAGGTAGGACTTTGCCAACACTTACTTGATTGGATCGTACTGACGGCAAGACTGGATCATCATAGCTCGTATTTTATCTTCCTCGGAAGCGTTGGCTTCAGCCAGATTGCCGGTCTGTTTAACAGGTAATTATTGGACACGCACATTAGAAACACATTTAAGCTCCCCCAGCCAAAGACTCACCCAACCCTGTAAAAAGCAGCCCAGCAGTAGCTGAGGTTGCAGGAAAGCAGCTGCTTCTATGAGCCAGAGTTGTCCCAGAGATGTTCTGGGGAGCCCTTACGCCATCACATGGTGTCTCTGTGCCCGTTAACCTGCTTGGAAGGAGCATTCTTGGGCACTCAAAACCCGAGGCTCTGTTTGTACCTTACTTAAAGACTTGTGTAACCAATCCAAATGTCTTCCAAGCAGACTGAAGCTCTGCGTAGAAAAAATTACATTATCCAGTATTTTTAAATGGATTCCTGAGCTCCAGATTATTTGAAGGAGAAAATCTCCGCTGTACATTTAATGGAGATGTATGCAAGTATCAGTGTTTACACTTTGCAGCATTAAAAGGACACACAACTTAAGAGTCAGGGAAGTTGCTTTTGCTCACCGAAATTCAGCTTCAGACACAGAAGCATTAAGAGGAATCAAGCTTTTTATAATTCCTCAGCAAGACAAAAGATTCTTTCCAGCAGAAATTGGACCATGGTGTGCTGTAGGCAGCCCAAACTGCATGTCCCTGCCTACTCACTTCTTCACGGTAAGTGATTTAACTACGGTCAGCACAACCTGCAGATTTTTTCCTGTTTGCTGTGCCCTTCTAACACACAAATTGTAATAGAAACCTTACGCAGAACTAGACCTTCAAATTATCAAAGCCAGCTGATTTTTTGTAAGTAGCATTTGTTCAAATGTTCTCATTACACACTAGTCCAGATCCCAGCAGGGTCTAAGGGAGGGATGTAAAGGATACGGACCTCCAAGCACCCATCATTCAGAGCAACCACTCATGGGTCTGATTTTATATGCAAAAGCTACCCACTAGTTTCAACAGTTTATGAAACGGTTGTTTTATAGACACAACAGTAACATAATCCAGACCGACATCTATGAAACCCCTTCCGTTACCATTTACAGAAAACTTTACAGATACTTGACCAATTTGTTTAAACCCAGACAGTTTACAAGACACATCCAAACCCCACAAACCATTACTAGGCACAGACCATAATTCAAATACGGAATTTCCTACAAGGTAATAACAAAGCAGAAAACTTGTCAACACATTGCCTCCAAGCCAAGCCCGTCTGCGCTGAGGAGGTTGGAGTATAACAGTTTGGAGCTGCTTTACGTTACATTCCTGCATTTTTCTGAAATACCTACATTTTCTCAAAAGCTTGAATGTGTACAGCACTTGGACAGTTTTTCACATTTTAGAGTCAAACTTCACATGAGTTTTTACAGAACCAACAATTTCTTCTGGTGACTACCTTCCAAAGTAACTGTTGGGGTTTTTTCCCCAAATGTACACAATTTAATTCTGCAGTCAGAGAGGGAAGAGGAGAGTGGGAAGAGATTTCTCCAACTCCAGCCTTTATTTTCAGAAGAAAGAACTAGCCCCTCTGCACGAGGCCCTGCCTTCTCTATTCTCTAAGACCAGTAATTTGACAGGCTCACACTACGCCTTTTCACAAAGTGCAACCACTAGTGCTTTCCCAGACAAAGCGACACATTGTTGAGCAAAAAATGCAAGCAGTTCCATAGCAAACCATGGCATTACAGCAGCTTCAGAAGGCCACCTCTGCTAATACACTGCACTAACACATTGGTATATTCCTGCAAACAATTAGGCACATTTACACAATTTACAGTCTGCGTTCAAACCAATTAGGGTGTGTTGTCCACTCTCCATAGACTACAAGTTATGAAACTGTGCAGCATTCAGAGAGTGGCTCTATAACTGCAGTGACTAGAAACTCAACAGTAGCCACGCAATTGTCCGTGTTACACAAACGCTTCTATTTTGGCTGTTGCACGCCCCTGCCCCCCCCCCCCCGAAATGTCCATAACTTGCAGCCAGTTAAATTCTTCTGTGAAAATTGTGTCGGTCTCCAACACAAAATTAACAAAAGGTCTGAGAAACAGTAAACAGGTCCTGAAGTGCTGCTTCTTTATGTCTTGAAGATGAGCAATAGTGCAACATTGTGTTGAGGGACTCCCCTTCTGTCCTCCCAAACTGGGAACTACTCTTTACAGGGTGCTACGGAAATATACACACATTCTAAAGTTAAAACCAATACTGTAAATTATTAAAAATTAAGTTTTGTTCACATTACAGCAGTTATCCAGTTATACATCACCGTACAAGACTTAAAAATATGAAGCCAGTGGGGTTTTTTGTTGTTGGTGGTGGGGTTTTTTTAAGTCTTTGACAAGAATATACACATACCTTAATGAGCTGGGCCAGAGGAGTGGGTGCAGAAGAGTCCTCAATCTGTTCACAAAAAATTAAACACATATTCAAGTTGTACAATCAAAACATAGCAAAAGTTAACCTCTACTGTAGTCTGAAAGTCTGCACTCTATCCTCCGAGTGTCACGGACAGAGACATGTCCAACCTAATGTAAGTGTATTGGTTCAAAACAAAGTCCAAACCTATGACAGCTTCAGAGGGCCAACGTGGTTCATGAGAAGCCGCTAAACTCGGTGCGCTGGGCTTTAGATATTTGCATTTGCAGACAAACTATGAAACTAAACCGTTTCATCGGATAAAACGGAAAGATCAAATGCAGAACTTAGGAAGGCCACTTCAGGTAGCAACAACATTTAAACTCACAGCAATCCGTTAGAGACCTTTAAGTACTCAGAGGAGGCCAAACAATAGCACTTCAGTTATACAGCTTTAGGAACAAATACCCAAGTATTTCAGGACACGAAAAGGAATCTTTTAGCTGCACAGAACTGTCCTCAAAACGTATGGGGTACGTTGATTTTGGGATTTGTTTGAACCGCCAAGTCAAAAGTAAGAAACAGTACCAAGTAGAACAACAATGGTTTCTCAGTGGGTTTTGATAACATCTTCCCAAACTGTTAGGCAAAGAAAGTATTTCAAAACAAAAGCTAAGTGATACAATGTGAAAATGGAAAAAATGCACTCCAAACAATTTTAATTGCAAGAAACAAAGAGCACACGACAGCCTATACAAACATACTAGCTCTAGACAGACAGATGTAGAACACAGCACCAATTGAATTGTGCAAACCTTGAACCTACCTGATCTAAAACCAATCCTACATTATCTGTACAGCACAAAGTCATTCAGGAAATATTCCAGCATATTCAATATGAAACACAATGCATCACTAGGCACAAATACCAATATTCACATTAGAACTGTGCAAATGGTGGCATTACTCAGTTTTCACTGTGCTGGGAATCAAATACATGGTCTCTACAACATATACTATGTCTTGCTGCAGAACAGATTAAGTTCATGTTTGGGAGATTAATACGAGGCTACGTTGTTTAGAATTAAGTGCAATGTGTAGAAACAAAGTGTGAGATTGTGTTTTTACATACCGCTTTTGGTGTTCCACTCACTGGCTCGGTTCGAGTTCTAGAGGAAGAAATAAAGATGATGAGAACTTAGAACAAAGCACTTGTACCCAACCAAAAGCAGTGAAAACAGATTATAAAACCTGAACATCAAGACATTATATTCTGATAGTCTAGTGAACGTGGAAATGTATTTGTATACATAAACTGTTCTCTCTTGGCACATTCAGTGCAACTAAAAAAAAAAAAAAATCCCATTTCTAGTTTGTCAGCAATTACTGTCCGACTTACAGCTCTAGAACACAACAGTGCCAGAGGAAGTCCTCAGATATTTTGTCTCTGCTGTGTAAGTATCAAAACGATGAAGTCTGTGCTACAGCTTTGTGCTCTTACATAATCAACCATCCAAACAGCGACCTTTGTCTTTCAGTCTTTCCTCTGTAGCCAGTATGCCAGAAAGCCAGATCTGAGGCATAAGAATACCTGCCATATCCCACCCCGCCTCCCCCAAATGCAAGACACAGTCAAACACTGACAGACTCTTCTGAGAGGGGAACATGCGTATCTCTCTTTACTGTAAAAGCAATAAAAAGAAGAAAGATACACTCCGAATGCCTCTGTAAACTAATCTCCATACAAAAAGTTAACACACTGCAACCCCTCACAGACTACAATGCTTTATGGGTACTTACATAAATCGTGTTTTGCTGGTAGTTTTGACTCTAACAGGGACTCTTCTAACAATCACCGAGGAGTTCTTAGGAATCAGGGTGTTATCATCTGTGTATTCTGAAAACAACACCAATACAGAAGAAAACATTAGTCAGTTCGTAAGAATGTATATTAATATGTCATTACATAGCACTTGAGAGAACCCCTTCACAGGCATAAAAGCAAAATTTTGTATGTGACATGGCACTCCTGTCGTCTCAACACACTAACAGAACCTTTCAAGAAGTCTTCAGGTTTGAGAATCAAACACCAGCAGCAAAACCTTTTCCATTCTTTTCAAACAGTTTGGATGCCAGCAGCAAAATGGTCTCAGAGGTCACTAAAGGAGAGTCTGCTCATGCGTGAGGTTCTTTCCTGACCTAGCTCAAGTTGCTTTTGCTTCTGTTAGGCTACAAACCCGAGAGATCTTTGGAGAGGAACAAACCACAGCAAAGTCTCACCTGCATAAACCAGATTCTAAAGTCTGACCAGCTTACCCTGCAACAAAGCAGGCGCTCGGCTAAAGCATGCAAACTCTGCGCCGCTGCTTTCCGAGCTGTTCCCTCAAAACCATTCCCCTGTGCTGCGAGTGCTGGGGACTGACAGAACACAGAAGAGAGCCGCCAGCTCTCTGCTTCTCGGGGCTTCATCCATCGACAGCCACACTGTCAGCTGCTCAGGGCTGTACATGCGAATGCAAACGGAACTGGCAGTGCTGGAGTTTGGATCACAGGAACCTGAGGGGTTTTTTGAGCTTGCTTTCACACGTAGGGCAGAACTGGCTCCAACTAAAGTGGTGTCTCCTCTCTTAAGCTAATCATCTAGTTTGAATAAGCCAAAGGGACGTGAATTCTTTCAATTCACTTTTTGCAGAGCAGAGAGACTCAAATGAAATTAATTACGAAGACAAGTCTTCTGAAAAGCCTTTTGAAACCAGAGTGTGCCTGAAGGTCTCCATGCTTTGCCTTGGCTTCACCGTGTTCGTCTTTTGAAGAGGAGGAGCTACCTGAGACACTTTGACTGAGTGAGCCTCAAATGTGAAGATCTCCCATGAGTGAGTCTCACATGTAAAGATGTCTCCATGAGAATGGTTTATATATTGTACTTGCACAAGCTGGATACGACTAAATGTTTTAAAGCACTATCAGCAGCCATGCCCTGTAATCTGCCTACAGTTTTAACTATTAAAAGCCGTTACCTATGGAGGCCGAATCAGAACAATGGCCCGAAAGCCAAAGTTGCTGTGAAAGTACTACTAATGACAAAACCCAAAGCTTTTACAGAAGTCATACCCTGAAACCAACGCCTAGAGCTCTGCTCAAATGGGGAATCTCACCATTGCACAGCCACCTGTCAGGAAAGGCCTGAGATGGGACTTTTTGATGTCGGAGGAGCTCAAAGAGCACTGAGGCTGACAAGCAACGGGGAGATGATGGCAGCTGCAGCTCTGGAAGCCCAAAGCAGCTGTTTCCACCTGCTGAACGGAGTCATACAGAGTGTTCTTTCTGGTCCAGATCACAAACCACTGGACTGAGATTTCAGAGGCACAGGATAAGTAACAGTGGCTCCACAAAAAGGCAGGAGTTTGCTACGCCTGTGCCCACCTGAGGGTTGTGGTAGGTCTGCAGAGGATTGCAGGTGGCAGCACCTCTCCTCGAGGGAGGCTGTGTATATGAGGACAGCAACCAGTGCACTTATTCGCCAATTCTGCAAGCCTGCAGAGGTCAGGTGGAACAGGCACAAGAGGTGTATGATGCAAAAAGAGGAATGGGTCCTCTTTTTGTATTTTATGACAATTCGTTGACCATTAGAAGCATTGACATCTGCCTTCTGAATAGACTGTCCTTGCATGAGATATATACAGACAGAGAGAGGGATGCTTGTTTTCAATCCACTTGTGAAGTGCACAGGGAGGAGACCTCCAGCCATCTAATACCAGACTGATAGAAAAATGGATTCCCCTTAAAAGTCAATCAGTACACATTGAAATGGATCAACTGAAAACTGAAGAGTGACAATAACCTGGTGAAGTAAAGGCTTTATTTGCACAGGACACTTATCAGGGCACATATTTGTATGTGGGACTTGAAGCATCCCACCAGCTGGGTCACTGAGGCAGAGAATTTGTGGAAGAGGGTTCACAAACAGCGGAGTGCGCTGCCGAGGTAGTTCTGTGAAGGGACCTGACACCTGTTGGCTTTCATACATTTATTTTTCCTTCACGTCAATCAATTGAGTTCATTTTGGTGATGAAATCTGTGTCAATGATGAAATCTGGTGAAGTCAAACAATGTAGCCTTAAAAGTTAACTTTTTTGGTTTTAAATAGGAAAGGACTAAAGCTGGAGCATTAGTCCTGAAGTCCCTGGAAATTTCTGTTTGCTCCCTTTGAATTTAACAGCTGCCAGCTTAGTCTAACAGCTCTCAGACAAAACTGGCATCTGCCAGCAGGAGCCTGTTCCCCGCAGGCAGCAACATCCCGTGTAGCTGCGGGGCCTTGGCAACTACCAGTGTCACTCTGCCTCGCCACGACTCCACATCTGCAGATTGAGCAGCGACATCACGCTCAACAGGGCTACTTTTCACACTTGTCCAAGCAGAGCTCCAACAGAAATGTTCAACAAAGCTGGAGCCAACACCATTGTTGATTCCCACTCCCTTCTAGCACAAAACTTGTTTTACTGCCAGTGATGGCCGGTAAGTGGCTACTGGGCTTTTGCAAGCACTAGACGTTGCACATGGACCACGTAGTCTCCTACGCCCAGCTCCGTGTCCAACAACAGATCGGAACGGCTCTGTGAGGTCCCCACACAAGCCACAGCTACCGATGGTGGCCGAATCGCACCGTCCCTTCGCACCCCACTGAATCGCTGGCGCCACTTGCCCTCTCGGTTCCCCGCACGCCGGCGGGACGGGCCCCAGGCTGACTCACGCCACGTGGGGACAAGCCACAGAGAGCAGAGTGTGGCTCCCGCAGGCCGTGGCCGCCGCCAGCCGGGCAGTGCCCGAGGCCCCGTGCCCGCCGCCCCCACGCACCTTCTCCGGTCTGGGCGTTGGATATCTGCAGCTCGCAGTTGGTCACCTTCAGCTTGTGGCGGCCCATGATCTGGCGCTTCAGGTCGCCCAGGGAGATGTTGAGGCCGCTGAAGGTGACCGTGTCGTACTGCAGCAGGGAGAAGAACTTGTAATGCACGCACGGCGTGGCTGATGTTCCACTCACTGGCTCGGTTCGAGTTCTAGAAGAAGAAATAAAGGTGATGAGAACTTAGAACAAAGCACTTGTACCCAACCAAAAGCAGTGAAAACAGATTATAAAACCTAAACGTCAAAACATTACGTTCTGATATGTTCATTATGTTCTGACGGTAAGGACTTTGTGAGTCCCAGCTGGGAATGGCCTAACAGGCCCATGTGGGCCTAGGACTCAAAAGATGGTGCAAGTCCATCACAGAGAATGGGATTTTGCCATCTCCGTGCCAGTACAGGCATCCAGAAGGTAACTGCTGCCTTTATGACACTATTCAGCAAAAATGTTTATTTTGTTTGGTGCTTCCAAGCTTACGCCAAGCGAATACGGCCAGTGGGTTCCTCTCTCTCTGAGGGCCATCTATTCAGAAGATGAAAAGCCAGGAAAACAATCCCCCGTCTCCGCAAAAGGAGGCTGGTGCTGTGTGAGGAGCCAGGGCTCTGACACGTGTACATTGACCCTCCTGCTCCGAGGGGGAGCCGCTGCCCACGGCTGGGCCACCCGCTGCCCCGCGCTGCGCCTCAGGGACTTCACCTCGAGGAACTGCTCTGGCTTCCACAGTTATTAACCTCAGCTACTACTGCCGTGCTTGTCAGAAACCATGCCGGCACACAACTACTGAACAAAACTGACCCGAGTCAGCAGGCGACATTTGGATGGGGCTTTGGAGCCCAACAACAATTAATTGGTGTCTTCCAAGCCCACCAAACCCTTAAGCACACGTACCGTTTTACTCAGGTGATAACCACGGGAGGGAGAGGCCACAGTCTCTCCAAATCACCTCGTATCTTTGCTGAAAAATCTGCAGGACCCCTTCAGCCCTGGCCATCTGACCTCAGTGAGACCACCGCTCACCTTGCCCCACGGACACACCGCTCACATTCACCTGGGTTTTGTTTCAAAAGCTTCACACTACTTCCTTTACTCTTTGTCTCACCTGACTGTTGAACCTTTGTCTACCCTCACTGTTTGGCTGCTCTGAAACTCACAACCTGCAGCTCTGAAGCCAGACAACAACAAGGGGAAGGCCTGAGGCCAGCGGCCCCGCTCCCACCACACGCCGTCACCACGGCGCAGGGGCCCGGGATGTGCAGAGGAGCCGGGTTCAAGGTGCCGACCTGCGCCCAACGGCTCCCTCCAGCCAAACCCCTCACCCAGAACCACCGCTCCGCCCGCGTCGAGCGCCGGGAAACACCTTCAGGGCTTCCAGCTGTTTGCAGTGCTCAATTCCACATCGTTATTCTTACAGAATTGAAAGGCCAGGGGCCGTGAAACGAGCGCAGCCACCCAGTTCACCCAGTTCACGCACAAGGGGTGACCCCGACTGCACCATGGCCCCTGTGGCCCCCCTGCTGCCAACTCCTGGGACCGCGTGGGAGGGACAGCGACCGGCCCGGCCTCTGGACCCTCCCCACTCTCCCCGGAGCCTGCGCGGACCGGCCCTGGGCCCTCCGGAGACCCCCTTGAGCCCCTCCCGGGCCCCAGAGCCCACCCAGACCGGCCCTGGGCCCTCCGGAGTCCTCCCAGAGTGATCCTGGGGCCTCCGGAGCCCCCCTGAGCCCCCCATCTGGAGCCCCCCAAGCCCATCCCCGGGCCCTCCAGAGACCCCCCCGGCCCCGCTCACAACGGCGGCTGGCAGCTCAGGTCAAAGGGCCGGCGCTCTGCGCGCGGCGAGGGGCTGCCCTGCCGAGGAGCCTGTCGGGTCTGGCTCTGGCTCTGTCCTCACCTGGGAGCTGCTGGTGGCACTGGTCGCCGTGTCCTGATGCTGCTCGCCATGGTCGTGATGCTGCTTGCCGTCTCCTCCTCCTCCCTGATTGCCTCCTCCTCACTGATCACCTCCTCCTCCTCCTCCTCAGTAATTGCCTCCTCCTCACTACTCGCCTCCTCCTCCTCAGTAATTGCCTCCTCCTCACTACTCGCCTCCTCCTCCTCCTCACTACTCGCCACCTCCTCACTACTCGCCTCCTCCTCCTCAAATGATCGCCGCTGCCCTGGCAGTGCTGGTCGCATCCCGGGCATTATTAGGACACAATGGGGGCGGGGCTTCGCTCGGCCAATAGCAGCAGCGCTACTGCCCAGGTTGCTAGGAGCCAAATGGGGGCGGCGTTTCACTCAGCCAATAGCGGCAGTGCTGCCCTGGTTGCTAGGAAACCGGGCAGGGGCGGGGCTTCGCTCGGCCAATAGCAGCAGTGCTGCTGCCCAGGTTGCTAAGAGGCAAATGGGGGCGGCGTTTCACTCAGCCAATAGCGGCAGTGCTGCCCTGGTTGCCAGGAAACCGGGCAGGGGCGGGGCTTCGCTCAGCCAATAGCAGCAGTGCTGCTGCCCAGGTTGCTAGCAGCCGGATGGGGGCGGGGCTACGCTCGGCCAATGGCGGCAGTGCTGCCCGGCCTTCTTTCTGTCTTTGCTGACTGAAGAATCGCTGTGATGGACAAGGAGCCTGCTGAGGTCCTGACCAGACCGACCCTGACAAAGCCTGGCACTGCCACACAGTGAGAGAGCTGTAAACGTCATTCACAGCAAAAGCTGTGGGGACAGTCACGAATCATCTCCCATTCTGCAAGCCAAATTCTTGACTGTTTCCTCACCACTGCTGATTTAAGTGTAAATTGCTTCAAAATAACACTTAAAATTCCTAACTTTTCATACCAGTAAGTTCTTCGTGCCGTAAGAGAAACACTGTGCTGAGAAGGCACTATGAACATACAGCAATATTTACATATAGACATTTTGTCTTCCCTTCGATGAAGTTATTTTGTAATTTGAAACCTTAGCGGAAGGATTTTTGCTTTTCTCCTGATCAGACATTTAAGCGTCAGCCCCCTGCTACAGCTGCAGCAGAAGTATTCAAGCTGTTTCAGCACCAAATTAAACTTTCACTTTCCACTTGGCTGTTATTTTTTCCTTCCTCTTAATTTTTCTATTTAAACAAAGAGTTTAAGTATTTGCTTACCTGGGGAAAAAAAGTGCTATCCTTCTCCTGTTATGATAAGCTACTGATCTGAAGGGCAGAAGGCTGAGACCCCCACGAAGATATTTAGAAGAGTGGGAAGAATTTGAGAGTCATCAGTTGGATGTTCTTTGGCTGGCCAAAACTGAGGAGGGGGAAGAAGCCCTACAGGGAGCTCAAGGGAAGCACAAGAGAGCATCTGGGAGCCAGCAGCGTGATGGGGGCATGAGCCAGCGCTGCCCTGCCGTGTGTCAGGCACAGTGTTTTCAGCAAGGGCAGAGGAGAGTTAATGCCACTGACGAGAGCACAGCTCGTCTGACGTGGTGGCCCTGCTGGTCCTTCACGTACCGGAAAGATGAACTGTCCCTGGAAGAACTGGCGAGGAGAGCTGCGGGGATCGCTGGGACGTGGGAGATGGACACGCGTGCTGACGTCAGGAGTGCGGGATTTGCTTGGGCCAGAAAAGCAAGTGGGAGAAGAGTGGGGTGACTGCTGTAAATGCAGAAGAGGGAAATAACACTTAGGGAGAACAGTTACTAAGACTGAAGGGTGTGGGCACCAGAAAAAATGTGTAATGCCTGGCCCTGAGTAACTTTAAGCTGCAAACTGGAAGAAAACTCTTTAATGCTTAGAAGATTTGGGTTCTGCAAGAGCCTTCCAAGGGAAATAAAGAAAGGAGGAAGCAACCAGCCAACCCCTGACTGCTCACTATGGAGCTCAGTCACCTTTTGATGGGCCTGGAGATCTCTTCCAGTCTCTCCTTCCTCCAAATTAACTGCCTCTGCGGGCATTGCCTTTCAAGATACGTGTTCCCTCTTCACTTTTTAATTGCTCTGACGTCTTCTTGTTTGAAACACTGAACTGTTGCTGATCAAGTATTTTGATGGCAAGAAGCGCTATGCTGACAGGATCGTTTCACTTGTGAGTTGTGCTTAGGTACCAATTCACATAATGTGGTTTCATATAGCAAGAATTACACTTTTTAACCAGTTAACGAGCACGGGAAGGACTTTAGCATGTTTGAACTCCTCTCCCGTTACCGCTGGCGTTGATGCAGATCCCTTGTGTGCAGAGTTCTGCTGTGGAGAGCCTGGGGTGAGGATCCCCGTTACACGGTACCGGTCTGAGGGGTTCATCTCGGATGTTAAAACAATTGCGCTTAGCATCAGTTTGGGTTAGAAAAAAGTTTAAAGGCTTCTGAATTCAATGTTTACACACCCTAGGGTCCTACAGTGGCAAACTAAGATTGCTGTCTTTGGGTTGTTTCAGCAGTGCAGGATTTGGCCATTTCCTTTATAAGAAAACCCAGTAACTGTCCATCTAAAACTCTGCCATGTAATTCAGGGTAGGACTGAATGCTGTCAATGTAAATCTTATAGGAAGGACTACCTCTAGAAGTGTTACTTCCTTCTGCAAATTAAAATAAAGAATAGCTCTTACCATTTTGAAAAAAAAAAACCCAACCAACCAAACAAAAAACAAAAAAACCCAAGAAGAACTTGTTCACAAGAGCAGAAGCCAAAGCATTTGGATAGAGCGGACATGTTCTTGCTACCAGCATTGCCCAGGAAACCCCACCATGAAATCCCAGCAGGTTGCAGTAAATGCCATGACCTAGAGCGGACACACTGGAGTTAGCCTGCAGCTTTCCAATACCCAAGGATATCCCTTCAAATTTGCAGCACCAACTTCACAATCTATAGAATACTCAGTACACTTCAGCCTCCAAGGCAGTTGTTATTGCAGTGCGATGAGGCCAAAACTGTTGGTCCTTAACAGTGATGAGAAGAAGAATCATTACCACACCACTCCCCAAAATACTGCTACTCTGAAATTTGCCTACACTGCTACAGCTACTGCTTCACTCCAACTTCCCTTAAGACAAAATTTCTGCCATTCTTCTAGTACCTGCTCTAGCCACATGCACAAACAATACTTTCTTATTCCTTATGGATCAAGCTTTTATACTTCACTTGGCTTTTTTACCATCTGTAGTCAGGTTCCTGATAAGCAATAAAGCACCTTGTCTTGCAGGCACTCCCCTCTTCTCCCCACTCTACCCCCATTAAAAAACACACCCACTCTACCCCATGGACAGACCTTGAATCTAAACTAAAAAACTGGCTTTTGCTTGAAAACTGTCATTTAAATGGCTCTCCATGGCTGAAGTACTTCTAATGGTCTTATCTTTTCAGCATGAGGTGCCTCTGAAAAGCTTAAAGATTACAAACAACCACCTTACTCACGTTTTGCCCACAGTTTAATCGCACGGAGCGTGAGCCAGAAGTTCTCCTCACTTGGCACTAGATGTAGCATTTCATCGGTAACTCTAAGAGAAAAGTTGAAGGACAGAAGTTCCTAGTAACAGGTACAGGTCTGGTTTATGCTACGCTGGATCAATAGCTTACAGTTTATCGTTCAAATCTATGAAAACAAGTTTGGATTACTCGCTTTGTAGTACGTTAAAAATTACAGATTACACATAACATTCCGTATCCCTACAGGTAACTGGTGCCCTCAACAGCTTTGTCATAGTTTATAGACTACCGCCAACCATTTTTAATAAGGCCTTTCTAGAGGATTCCGACAGCCAGGTTTCTTCAACAGCCAGGAACAATTAAACCAGTCACTGTTAAACAGCGAGCAAGTTAGGCTTTGGGTATTTTAAATATCTTCCTTTTTTTTATGAACTACCACACATTCTCCTCTATCAAGTGCTCCACCTATTCATCTGAAGCAGTCTCTGTGGCAACGTGGAACGGTGCACACACCCTGATCCAAGAAACATGAAATACAGGTCTATCTAAACACACAGCTCCTTGAAACATCTAAATTTACACCCACTTGCCACGTCCTCGGATCTCAAGTACACAGGAGATCAGCTTATGCATCTCGTACAGAAACTGGAGTTGTGTCATGTGCATTCTAGACCAACTTCAGTAACACTTTCTTCTTAAAGATGTGTAAATACGCTCACCATTTAAGCTTCATACACACCTCCTATCCAGGCTTCTCAGCTGCCAGTCATCTCCGAGATCAAGCTTATCAGAAACAGTTTGCACAGACGGTCT
This sequence comes from Strix uralensis, assembly GCF_047716275.1. NCBI lineage: Eukaryota > Metazoa > Chordata > Aves > Strigiformes > Strigidae > Strix > Strix uralensis. Next base: position 759,585 of record NC_134008.1, read on the forward strand.
TGCAAACACCAGATCAATCTTAAGAGGAAAAAAAGTGCCAACCGTGAGTTAGAATGCTGCACTGTTTGTGAACAGCACACCAGTGGGGGACAGTTAGTCAAGTCTAAAAAGAGTGGTTAACATTTGTATTTAGAACTATGTGACTATAGATACATCTCCCAAGAGATTTATTTGCCAAAAAACTCAAGAAAATTGCTAGAAGTTCCATATTTTATTTACAAAACCCTTCATTTACCCCCTTTCTTTTTAAGAGAACTTTACAAAACCCCCTTTCCTTTTAAGCTAGGGAAAGGAAGGGGGTTTTAAGTTGAAAAAGATTACTCTAAACTTAGAATTTCCATTAAAAGGGAAGTTAAAATTAATTATAGAATTAAGACGTAAGTTCAGTCACCTCAGCTGTACTTCAGCAAGGGAGAGAGCATCTTCTCTATGCAGTAAGCCCTTTTGATCCTGAAGCGTCTGGTTCATAGCACAGTCTGAGGCAAGAAAGTTATTCTGTGAATGTCTGCACCAGACAAAGGCCACAAGAAGGTCACGGAACAAGTGACTTCATGAGAGTGGTACCAAGCAGTGACTTGCTTAGGTACTACAGCACGCAGGTCTGCAGTCACCGTATAAGAGGCAGTCAAGATACAAGGATTCCTGCAGCTGACAAACCCAGGCAGGAGTCTCGTGAGTACTTTTACTTGCCATTTTCCAGATTGCTTGTCTCACGATCACTTCATTTTTGATTTGCAACAAAGCATTTAGTCTGCTGACACGATTCACACCGTGAACTACCCCATACGCATCCCTCTGTAGAAAGCCAGCTTGTCAGAGCTGGGAGGAGTCAGCAAGGGCACTGCCTCTGCTCCCACTCTGCACAGTCCCTGGCAGATAAGTGCCGTTCCAGCAGGCTCCCCCGCTCTAAGCACAGGGCAGAAAGGGTTGTCTCTGATGCCCCCCCACCTGCCAAGCTTCCTGGGGGCTTATTTTCCTATCAGCTCCCATTTGACTGCAGCCTCTTCTCCTGGGATCGGCTGTGGTCAGGCCATTTAATTACAGTTTCCTAAATACACTCTAAGGTACCAATAACCTTGTAAAACAGCATGGTCACAGCTCCCTGGAGAAGTTCTCCTGTTCCAAAGCAAGAAAAAAAGCAAAACGCTTACCTCAAAGCCATCAAACTCAAACTTGACAACTGGTACAGACGCATCTTCCACTGCCTGTAAAGGAGCAGATAACTGTGTAAGAAAATATTTTTTGCTACTTTCATGTTCTTCTTAAACTGTGATAAACTACAGAATTTACACTGCTAAACTACTTAGTATAATGACCGAGTTGCTTCCAAACCAAAAATAAATGTTAGTAAGTTACAAGCAGTATGGCACTAGTACGGTCTAATACCGGCTTTAGAAAGTTCCTTAGCCAAGAGATTCAGAGGCTGATACTGTGCTGTAATGAACCAGCCGTGCACAACGAGCCGTCAGTGTCAGTGCTGGTAAGGCACTTCCCTTGGCCGTGAGGAAGAAAAGTCAGAGATTTCGGTAGCTATCTTACCACTGGTTAACATCCAGAGAAATCGAAAAAGTTCTGTCCACATCCGACAGCATGCACTAGCCTCCCTTATTTTGATTTTCTACCGTGCCTGAGGGGCTGTCAGATACCTTATGGGACAGTTTTCAGTGCTGCAGACCCCTTGTCAGAACTGTGCCGCAGCCCACTGAGAGTCTGTTCTCAGGGGACAGTCATCCCAGCAAAGGCTCATTCGCTGGGCACATGAAGTCTGTCCAAATGTCTGCACGAGGAAGACCAGGCTAAGAGGAACACTTCTCAGGAGCTCAGTGTCACAGGCGAGGTGCGCAATACATCACCCGGGGGTGATTTTACAAAGCAGTTTGCACGTTCACAGCGCAGCCCCTACTCACTTGATGTCAAGCTGACAGCGTGCGTCCCTTCCGCAACGTCTGGGGCTGAGTGGCCAGAGAGGAACAGGACCAGGGCAGAATGAACTAGAGGTTCTAAAGTGCATCCAGAGGGACACCACGGCAAAGGCGCTGACAGAAGCCTTTCCACATCACCTTCAACTGCCTTAGATTTCAGGCTGCCCCTTCCTCTTCCTGCCCCTTACTAGACCTAAGATTAAGGCAAGGCTCCTAGGGACAACCTTGTTTTCTGATACAGCTGACACATTCTGAAACCACGGGCAGGGGAGAAGTGTACTGATACAAGGAAATGATCACCTGCTTTGCACCTTATTTACTTATAGCAACTTATAGCAACTTATAATGATTTCTGAATATTGCTTGATAATCCTGCTTGCCCTTTACCCCCCAAGACCCCAAATATCTCCCCAGGACCCTACCAGCCCACCCCCAGGACTCCCCTAAGCCCCATTAGCCCCCCCCAGGAGACGCCCAGTACCCCAATAACACTCCCCAACAACCAAGACCCTCCCCCAGACCCCAATGCCTCCCCCAAGACACCCCCAGGACCCCAATACCTCCCCCAGAACCCCCTCCAGGATGTCCCCAATCCCCCCACCTCAGACACCAATATCTCCCTCAAGACCCCCCCCCGAGGACCCCAATAACCCTCCCAAACCCCTCCAGGACACCCCCCACCCCGACTCCATTACATTCCCTCTAGGAACCAAATACACCCCCCAGGACCCCAATAACCCCCACAACTCCCACAGAACCCCAATAACACCCCCCCAATAATCCCCCTGGGTCCCCAATCCCCCCTCACGGCACAGGCAGGAGTGTGGGCAGGTGCTGGGCGGGACAACGTGCTGGAGCCCCCCCGGGGGCCCCCCTGGCCCCCACAGGGCCTACTTCCTGCCGACAGTCTGCCAGGGCTCCATGGTCTGCAGTGAGGCGGCCTAGGCAGGAGGTCCTCCAGCTCTCTGGGGTCTGCACTGAGGGATGATACATGCAGAGATTTGGTTCACCCAGCAAGTGGGAATTCCTCCTTTTAAAACACTCGCTTTGTTCTGGATGGCTGAAGGAATTTTTCTCCTGCAAAGGTGGCACCAGCCCCAGCACCAGCCCCAGCACCAGCACCAGTGGTGGTGTCCCCGGCCTAGCAGTGGGTGAGCGCAGGGGCTGGGGCCGATTTCCCTGGAGGGGGTGGTGGGATCGCCGGGGAAGGGAAAGCTTTGGTCTAAAAACCCAAACTGTTTCATGGTTCTGAATTGTGGATTTGTTGTCACAGTTGGGGCTGTTCAGACGTTCTGATGTGTGACTGTGCTTGTCCTTTTACCTTGAACTTGGTGGGTTTTGCTGTCTGTAAGGGTCTGTTGTGTCTGCGGGGTTTATCTGTCAGGTTACCCCAGGGAAAGTGAATTTTAGCCCTTTATTTTTACTTCAAGTGTGAAAGCAGTGACGCATTTAATATTTTCTGCTCTCTGTGGTGCTTTGGGCTGGGTGGGTTCAGTCCGATGAAACCCCTCAGAGTGGTGCTTCAGAGGGTGCCAGTCACCAGAGCCAAGAGGTGCTGATCAGAGACCGGCATTAAGCCCGAGGGCGAGAGCTGGCCCAGGCGGGCTCTTGCCTTCGGGCTGTGGGACAGTTTTTCCCAGCTCGGAGGTGCTGGGAGAGATGTGGGGGGTGAGCAGGGGGGTGTGCTGGAGCCCAGCCCCTTTGCAGAGCCCTGCTGCTCCTCTGGCTTTCTGGACAAAGTTCAGTTTCTGTGCTGAGCTTCTAATTTGCACCTTTGCCAAAAGACAAATCCTGTTTGTTTCAAGCTGCAACGACCTGCTCCGCTTTCAGAAAAGTATCTCTTGACATCTGCAGGCAGAGCAGAAGTCTCACACAATGAAGGTACAAGAAGTGACTGAAAAGCAATTAAAGGACAAGTTTCTGTGTGCTGGGATCCTGGGAGTGCTTCTGGTTGGGAAATCCGGCAGCACCACTTGCTCTGAGCCTGCAAACAGCCGGCAGAGCTCCTGCCGTGGGTGGCACTGCTTCAGCCTCCCCCGTCAGCTGCTCCTTCACCTCCACCTCTCTGCTCTGCACCAGCTCTGCAGAAAATAGTCGCTTTTCACTGCCTGTGGCTGTGGATTGCTGTAAACGTGATGTAACCGGTTGCCACTTTGTTTCTTTGCAAGCTTGTCCCGCCCAATGTGCTGTCAGTCTGCAGATCGTCACCTCGTTCCTAGGTCAGTGTTGGGGCTTCTCCTGGGGTCTCCTGTGCATCTTCTTAAATGTTGACAAAATGCCCGTGTGGAAATAGAATTAATCATCAGAATAATTGATAAGGATGAATTCATCAAGATTTAAACAAAATAATCTGTCCAGAATACCTGTGTAGTTCATCTTGCCTGTTTTTTCTTCCTGTCACCTTCAAGCTCCTGTTCAGTTCTGCTGTGCCCTGCATCTCTGCTCGTTCTCATCCCGATTTCATGTAGCCAGGCAGACCGACTTCCTCCTCCTCCTTTTCCCTGGTTTTGTCCCTGTGAAATCTCTTTTCTGTAACTGCCTGGTCTTTGTGGAAACACATTTAAAAACTGCTCTCGCAGGTTCCCCCCTTTCAGGAGGTGCCTGTGGCTGCAGGGATGCCGTGTGAAGCAGGTGGGACAGCGCTGACCCGACCAGTCCGAGAGGATCCTGACAGCACGGCTGGGCTGCAGATGTGGCTGCAGGTACTGCGGGGAGATGCTGGGTGTCTGGGTGGGCTGACCTGGCTGGTTTGGTGGTTTTGAGGGCGCTGTACTCTCTGCGCCAGCTGCTGATAAGGTGTTTTCTGTGGGCAGGGCTGGTGGCCCATCAGTCTGTGTTCTCAGAGATGAGCCCACAGGAGTCCCTCGCTGGGGCTTGGCTGCAGAGAGCTCTGTGGTGTCTTGACAGTGTTTGACATTTCCCAGACAATGCTTAAACCTGCCAGTTGACTCTATTTAACACTCTCCTCTGTAAGAGCCTTCCAGCGGGGATGCCTATCAACTCTGGCTTTCCCTTCAAAGAACTGTTCTGAACTGATTGGACAGTGTCTCCTGTCACTAGACAGCAGTCCCTCTGGCTGATTGTAAACAAATGGTGCTGATGGGCTCTGAAGGAAGGTTCATTGGTCCTGTCCAGAGGAAGGTTTAAATCTTTTTGAAAAGTGTTTTCTAACATTGCTGAACTGTGTTAGCAAAACAAATTTGCTTGTCCTGGCCACTCCGCTAACTGCTTTCAGGGGCACATTCTCTTTCCACTGAAGTCAAACCCAAAACTCTACTGTAGTGTTCCAGGCATCAAGATTTAACTTTCAGTGTTTCCAACACTTGTCCGTTGTCAAAGAGAAACATCTGAGAACTGTGTTTCCTCCTCAGTGTCTACTCTGACATCTAAAAGAGTGAACACAACTCGAGGTATTTGCTGGATAGCTGCCAACGTATCAGAGGTGCATAAACTCAGTCCCAAACTTAATTCTTAATATAAATCAAAATCATTTGTATATTACAGCAGTTATGAAGTAGAAATTCAACCCTCAGAGCAGAGGTGGGTTTTATTTCTCTGTCGCTGAAGCTGAAGTTGGGAGGCAGTGAGAAACAAGGGAATTTTGTGAACACAGGATATCCAACCATATTGAGTAATTAGGCAATCAGATTATTCCTTACATTTCCTTGGCCCAGTGCAGGTGTCTCTTGGAATGCCTCTAGAATGATCCAAAAGGGTAGTATCCCAGAAGAACAAGCACAGGACAATCCTCAAGAATTTTTTTCTTTACAGACTGACCATCAATTTGAGTGTACTGACATTCCAGAAACATTGGTTATTGTCTAGCTGATTTCCAGTGATGTATTTCTATAAGAAATGTGTAATTCAGGGTTTTTATAAAACTGAAATATATTTTAAAAATAGGGTTTCTTAATAAAACACACACTTATTTTAGTTGAATTATATAATTGACTTCTTTAAATATAATCACTGGAATATTAAGCCATGATTGAAAAATCCAAAGCCCTGCCGGTAACACCAGTTCAGGGCCAAAGCAAGCGCACAGACCCAGATTTGCTGGTGGCCTGGACAGGCTGCAAGGCACTCGGGAAAGCCAGCAAGAGGATTCCCTTCCACCACCTTCTGTGTGCCTGCAAAGGACAAGTGTTTGGATTGTTTTGCTGGATGTGGCAAGAATGCTTGTTCAGGGCCAAAGCGCGCGCAGAGCCCCAGGTTTGCTGTTGGGCTGGAGAGGCTGCAAAGCGCTCAGGAAAGCCAGGCGGAGAATACCCTACTCTCACGGACACAGGATTTCTTAAAACAAGCCCATTTATTGGATTTTGAGATGCAGAGGCTATACGAAGATGCAGAGGCTGCGTGGGAAGCGGGGACCTGGCTTCTGTTCGGCTCGTCACGGGGCAGAGGAGGAAGCACAGCACGTACTCCGGCAGGTGCTCCCCGGGGATGCAGGAGTGCCTCGCTGGCGGATCCCCCACAGTGCCCAGCTCTGGTGGAAGACGTGCCCGAGGGGTGGTCTCAGGGGCACCAGCAGCAGGCGGTTGGTGATGTTGTTCTTGGGGGTGCTCAGGTGTTCGTAGGTGCTGCCCCATCCCTAGGCTGGATGCATCCCTGTCAGAAAGGACTTCTTGGGAAGGGCTTGGCAGATGCAGCGGGGGTCCCCACTCGAGGGTTGGCTTGACCCAAGGTGTCATTGGGGTCTGCTTTGCCCTCCCAGTCATCATCCTCTCCCTCCTCCTCAGCATCGCTGGAGCTTCCCCGCTGGCTGCCGCTGTCACAGTCAGCGCTCCTCCGCCTGCGCAGCCAGTAGAGCTCAAGGAGCAGGAGCAGGGTTTCGGCAGAGGCCCAAAACCACCAGTGCTGGCAGACAGCAAGGCGCACGCCTTCCGAAGTGAGGCCGCGTGACTCCTGGCTCCTCTGCTCCATCTGCTCCAATGAAATTCCTAGGAAAGCCACCAGTTTGCAGTCCAGGTTAACGTCTCCCCGTGTACCCACAGGAGATAAACAAAAGAGGAGGTGAATACAATTTCTCTCCCATATCTCCTCCCAAGAGCTTTGAGGGAACGGTTACACTCAGAACAGGGAGACACAGAAAACCCAGGCACTAGACCTCTTCAGGTTCTGGCCTCCTCACGGCTGTCAGGAGGTGAAGGGTGTCACTGCAGAGAAGCTTCAGTGAAAGAGACACCTGCTCCTCAGCTACTGCTGCCAAATTGTAACTCTCAGTCAACTGTAATCTCTGCCGTAGCTGAGCTAGTACCCTACATAGAGAACTCCTCTCCCTGCTAATCCCTGGAATCATCCCATCCACCTGGAGAGGGCAGTGGAGATCCTCCTGATTCCTCTAGCCAGCCTGCTCCTCCATTAAGGACATGTAAAGCAGTTACCTGGAAAAGGAACGCCTGCGCTCCTTTGGAGTCTTTTTAGATTCCATCCGCTCCTGAACCATGTGTAAACTCATCGAGTCTGGACTTTTTCTTTTCCCTGTTAAGATAAGTTTGACCTTTATTACAATTACAGCTTGACCTTTATCACAAAAAGACACCAAGAAACAAAACATGGCCAGTATGAGAAAATGCAGACTGCTTGCAGATGCAAAGGTGGACATGCTATTTAAGCAAAACCAGTTTAGAATTCCTACAAGTCTTAGGGAAAGTTTTAGGATGACATTTGTCTTGTTTTAGTTTTGCATGTTTGCCGTCTGCACCCAGAAAGTCTATTGGAGCAAACACTCTGTCATTTTTGCGGATGTCAGATGCACTCGAGTGTAACTGCCGTCCGACAGGCCATCGAAACACAAACATGAAAACCAGCCCAACTTCATTGAGCCAAACCCCCACTCTTCTTTAAGTCTCGTTGTGCTCTGTCAAACTCCTCCCTAGACAAGGGAGGCCAAAGGCATCCTGCTTGTGTCAGAAATCACAGCAGGACCAGGGGAGCGACGGTCCCCCTGCCCTCGGCTCTGGTGAGGCCGCTCCTCGAATACCGTGTTCAGTTTTGGGCCCCTCACTACAAGTCAGACACTGAGGGGCTGGAGCGCGTCCAGAGAAGGGCAACGAAGGTGGTGAAGGGTCTAGAGAGCAAGTCCTGTGAGGAGCGGCTGAGGGAACTGGGGGTGTTTAGCCTGGAGAGAAGGAGGCTGCGGGGAGACCTCATCACCCTCTACAACTACCCAAAAGGACGTTGTAGCAAGGTGGGTGTTGGTCTCTTTTCCCCAGTAACAAGCGATAGGAGGAGAAGCAGCGGCCTCCAGTTGCACCAGGGGAGGTTTAGATCAGCTATTGGGGAACACTTCTCCACTGAAAGGGTTGTCAGCATTGGAACAGGCTGCCCAAGGAGGTGGTTGTAATTATGATTGCCTCAGAAAGACTTCATTCTTCAGAGTCCTCTTTTCAATCATGTACTGGAGTTTTATTTTAAATAATCTTCCTGAGAGCACAGATCCCCTTTGTGAAGGCCAATTCAAATTAAGCCATTTAAAAATTAGTTACCACATGTATTCTCCACAACGATCTGTGCATACTTATTCCCTTATAAATCAGCTGTTGTGTCCGTTATGTGTTACGGCCTCGTTTAACAGGTTACAAGCAGCAATATATTGAATTTCTGTAGCATACTTACACTTCCCAGTCTGGTCTGCCACTTGCCGAGCGAATTTTGCCGGCTCTCACTGGATGACCTTTTGGCATGGGGAGAGAAAAAAAGTCCCTTTCAGTTTACCTGAAGATAATTTTTTTAAGCGAAATTTGTAAGGTACAGTTACTTACCGGTTGTGGGTATTGATCGTCCTCGGTAGCCCAGAAGACTCGGCAATGCTGGCTGTCTCAGTCCAGGAACCAGATAGCCCTTGTGAACCAGTGCAAACAGTTGGAAAATAAGCTCGACTAAAATACGAAAATCACTGCGTATGGTGGAAGAACACCTACCTTCTCCTCCCGCAAACCACGGATTGAGAGGGGGGAAGATTGAGGACGTCCCCTGGCAGCCACCAGCGCAGCAGGAGGGGTCAGAGCTGGTGGATGTGCTGGTGGCTGCTGCTGCTGCCGCCTCTGCTTACGGATCACCTGTGCATACCCAGTTCCATTTTTGAAGTTGTTCACAGCCTAGAGGCAGAAAAATATTTACAAAGAGGTAACATGAACCTTCAGCAGCTCAATGAACAAAAGCCTCCACAGAGTAGAATTACTTGTGTATTCCCGTAGATACTCTCCATCCTAAAATAAACCAACATACGGATATATTCAGATTAGATCTAAGGAAGAAATTCTTCCCTGTGAGGGTGGTGAGGCCCTGGCACAGGTTGCCCAGAGAAGCTGAGGCTGCCCCCTCCCTGGAAGGGTTCAAGGCCAGGTTGGACGGGGCTTTGGGCCACCTGGGCTAGTGGAAGGTGTCCCTGCCTGTGGCAGGGGGGTTGGACTGGATGGGCTTTAAGGTCCCTTCCAAGCCAAACCCTTCGGTGATACATGAACGCATCCCATTAAACACTGGTGTTAATGACTGGTAACTCAGACTATCTGTACGTAAAGCACTCCAGTGTTAACACTGAATTTGAAACTGAGGCAATCCTGTTGAACACAAGTGTGACCTGAATTTGCCAGATTGTCGCTCAAGAGTTGTCAGCTTCTGTAACAACAGGGAATGTATTTGCAAAGTAAATTTAGCCTTATTCCATTTAGCCTTGTTTAAGGAGGTGTACATTAATATTTTCTTCCCTTTCAGCTAACTGACTGACTAGACTTTTCTTACAAACAGTTTATCTAAAAGTCACTGCATTACCTGGCGTAGGCACTTGTTGGCAACTAAAGTGTCGGGAGAAACACCTGCCTGATGACATGTTGGGCATGTATGTTCCTCAGAGTCCAGTAATGCCGTTCTAATACCTGGGTATAATCAGAATCATCAAAATAGGTTTTAGCTAAACTAAGGACATTGTCTGGGTTCTAATCAATTATAAAGGCCTGTAGATGGTTAATGGGTGAATATGGTTCCGAACTGAGAGCATGAAGCTATAAATGTTCAGCAGTGTAAAAAATTTCTAGTATGCAGGAAATAGCTGCCCAGTTTTGCTATTTCACTATTGTAACGTTTGAAGATGTAGAGCAGGCCGTGCCTTGATGGTCTGACTAGTCTGTTCTCCACTGTCCAGCACAGTGAGAAGTCACCAACCTCAAGGCTCATGAATAAGACACATCTCCAAAAACCATTAGTAGGTTCAAGTTCTGACGGTTTTAACCAACTCTCCCGTGGAGAAGAATGTGGATTAAATGCCTAACGAGCCATTTGCTGCAGACCACAGTAAGTCACCAGCGTTGGCTCTGTAGTTTTGTATGAGAGAAGGGACTGTGCACAAACTCAATGCATTTGATAACTAACACTGTAATCAGCTGCAGCATTACGCACTCTGCTCGTACTCATCCTTCTGCATGGAAAGAGGATTTAACTAGGTGCATAAAAAGGGAAAAAAGCCTTCTGCCTTTGTTTTTTCCTTTCTACAAGAAGAGTCCTTTCCTACTCGGGGTACACTTAAGTATTAAACAGAGCTGGTAACAAAGGAATCTTATGATCTTTCTGCTGTCAGAAGATCAGGTGTGATGTTTTGAATTAGCAAACATGGCAGTAACACTTACATTCGTCACAGTAACTGTTTCTACAGCAGGGAATAATGACTGCATCAGCCATGATTTCTTTACAAATGGAACATAACAGCTCCTCCGGAATAGGATCGTCTGAGGAAAGGGAGGAAGAGGATGGCTCCTCTGGTAAAAAGGGAGGCTTTTCCTTCTTTCCTCTGGCATAAGCTTCCCTGGAGGGGGGATGGGGAAGGAAAAAGAAAAAAAGTCAAAGATGGATAAAGGAGAACTTCCCCAAGCTTTGGATTTTATCCAATGAAGACAGTAGGTGTCATTCTCACTCCACATTAGCCTTCAAAAATACAGACATTTAGTTTAAACTACTTTTCTATAGCCAGAGTGCTAGAAAAGGGAGGGGGGAACAATTTTCCTTCTGCAGAACTCTTCCATTCATTGGATCAACTAAGAAATTAGCTCAGACTAGAGAAATCATTTTCTGACAGCTAGACACCAGGTGAAATGAACCCCACCTCTCCTTTGCCAGAGGGTAAATGTCAATCGCAGGCTCAGGACAAAGTCAGTCTCTGTGTAATTGTGTTTTATAAATGGAAGAAGTCTATGTTACAGCTTCTGCAAAAGGAGAGCCATGACGGAAGAACAGAGCTGCTACCGAGTGCATTTTAAAACAGCCACTCTTGTCAGCACACAGCAGGATTTTCTTAGTTTACAGCAACAGGTAAACATCCCTCTGCTTCACACATGGGATCTGATAAATGTCAGAGGCAGAGGGAATCTCAGTCCAACAGCTGTTTGTTAAATTCTGCAAGAAGCCTTAGCAAGATAAAACAGAAGCAGAAGGAGCTTTCAAAAAGAATGACGCCACTGTAAACACGACTGAAATGTTTTGCAGAAATACGGATTCTTAGCATACCACAAGCTTAACCAGCGTTCAGGGGCATGAGCAGCAGGACTGCCCTATTTTAATATTAGAAATCATCACAGGTTTTAAGGTTAAGATACAATGACAGTGCTTCTTGCCCCGTAATTACAGATGCTGGCCAGCTTGGTGGCATTGCCACTCAGACACTGACACGTGGCTTCTCTCCTTCACTTTTTGGTCAGACCAGCTAATTCCATACTCACGCATTAATAATTGGTATTGCATATCTTCCAGTCTTCGTCAGCATAGCGCCCTTGGTATTGGGATCTTCCACCTCCACCATGAAACTCCTGGGAATTCCTGTGCACTTTTTAAGTCTGGGAACAGACTGAAAATTACTGTCCTGTTAAGAAAAGAAATGCAGACATAGCTCATCTTAAGACCCACACTTAAAACGACATTTCAACCACGATTTTAAGCAGGAAAGGCCTTTAATCCTCTCCTTTTACCTAGCCTAAGCGTTGCTCGACCGAAATACTCTTTTTCCTAAATGAATATAGCCAGGATGCTCCAAAGGCTCGAGCAGTGTTCTGAACGCCGTCGACATTCTTTGGCTCAACTTCAGGGTCCTTAAGGGTGAAATATCCCTCAGCTCCCCATCCCCTCAGAGGAGAGGCACAAACCCCCTCCTCCTCCAAAGCGCAGTTCAGAGGGAGAGCTTAATGCAGGGCTCTGGATCGGCCAGTGGGGACACTGATATTCACCACCTACAGGTGAAGGTTGAATTCAGAGCTGATGCACGTACGTTCAGTGAGTAACGTTAAATGGCCTGAATACTCAACCAGAGACTTGTGTAATTATAACACGCAAATATTCAATAGATGGGGTCAAGAGAAACGGCATCTTTTTCTACAAAATACTAAAAACTGCAAACTGTCATTAAAAAGAGTTAAGATGAGAAAAATTTGCAGTAACATTGAAATATATAAAAATATACATTAAAGCTCATAGAGAAAGATCTATGGACATATACAAGGGCTATGACCTCGAAGAAAGAAAATTTCCCATTGAAAATTCCAGCTTTCCCTGGAATTTTGAAGGGCTTTGCACCACTGCCATAGAACCTCTGTATTTCAGCCCAAGAGAAACAATTCCTAACAGGGGTATTCATGTAACTGCTGCGTAACTGCCAAGGTAAAACAAGTGAAAAACCAAGTGACACCAGAAGCCCCTCACAATCTTACCCCATTTGTCGGGCAGTTCTTTCTATAGTGCCCAGGTTTTCCACAGCGAAAGCAAGTATAGGATGGTGGAGGTGGACCCAAGGGTTTCTTCACGTAACTAAAAGGTTTTCGGGAAAAAAAGAAAATGGTATGTATGCGTCTCTCTTGTTCCAACAACCATCTCTACAATGTTTCCATAGTCTTCAAAGAACAGGTAGGACTTTGCCAACACTTACTTGATTGGATCGTACTGACGGCAAGACTGGATCATCATAGCTCGTATTTTATCTTCCTCGGAAGCGTTGGCTTCAGCCAGATTGCCGGTCTGTTTAACAGGTAATTATTGGACACGCACATTAGAAACACATTTAAGCTCCCCCAGCCAAAGACTCACCCAACCCTGTAAAAAGCAGCCCAGCAGTAGCTGAGGTTGCAGGAAAGCAGCTGCTTCTATGAGCCAGAGTTGTCCCAGAGATGTTCTGGGGAGCCCTTACGCCATCACATGGTGTCTCTGTGCCCGTTAACCTGCTTGGAAGGAGCATTCTTGGGCACTCAAAACCCGAGGCTCTGTTTGTACCTTACTTAAAGACTTGTGTAACCAATCCAAATGTCTTCCAAGCAGACTGAAGCTCTGCGTAGAAAAAATTACATTATCCAGTATTTTTAAATGGATTCCTGAGCTCCAGATTATTTGAAGGAGAAAATCTCCGCTGTACATTTAATGGAGATGTATGCAAGTATCAGTGTTTACACTTTGCAGCATTAAAAGGACACACAACTTAAGAGTCAGGGAAGTTGCTTTTGCTCACCGAAATTCAGCTTCAGACACAGAAGCATTAAGAGGAATCAAGCTTTTTATAATTCCTCAGCAAGACAAAAGATTCTTTCCAGCAGAAATTGGACCATGGTGTGCTGTAGGCAGCCCAAACTGCATGTCCCTGCCTACTCACTTCTTCACGGTAAGTGATTTAACTACGGTCAGCACAACCTGCAGATTTTTTCCTGTTTGCTGTGCCCTTCTAACACACAAATTGTAATAGAAACCTTACGCAGAACTAGACCTTCAAATTATCAAAGCCAGCTGATTTTTTGTAAGTAGCATTTGTTCAAATGTTCTCATTACACACTAGTCCAGATCCCAGCAGGGTCTAAGGGAGGGATGTAAAGGATACGGACCTCCAAGCACCCATCATTCAGAGCAACCACTCATGGGTCTGATTTTATATGCAAAAGCTACCCACTAGTTTCAACAGTTTATGAAACGGTTGTTTTATAGACACAACAGTAACATAATCCAGACCGACATCTATGAAACCCCTTCCGTTACCATTTACAGAAAACTTTACAGATACTTGACCAATTTGTTTAAACCCAGACAGTTTACAAGACACATCCAAACCCCACAAACCATTACTAGGCACAGACCATAATTCAAATACGGAATTTCCTACAAGGTAATAACAAAGCAGAAAACTTGTCAACACATTGCCTCCAAGCCAAGCCCGTCTGCACTGAGGAGGTTGGAGTATAACAGTTTGGAGCTGCTTTACGTTACATTCCTGCATTTTTCTGAAATACCTACATTTTCTCAAAAGCTTGAATGTGTACAGCACTTGGACAGTTTTTCACATTTTAGAGTCAAACTTCACATGAGTTTTTACAGAACCAACAATTTCTTCTGGTGACTACCTTCCAAAGTAACTGTTGGGGTTTTTTCCCCAAATGTACACAATTTAATTCTGCAGTCAGAGAGGGAAGAGGAGAGTGGGAAGAGATTTCTCCAACTCCAGCCTTTATTTTCAGAAGAAAGAACTAGCCCCTCTGCACGAGGCCCTGCCTTCTCTATTCTCTAAGACCAGTAATTTGACAGGCTCACACTACGCCTTTTCACAAAGTGCAACCACTAGTGCTTTCCCAGACAAAGTGACACATTGTTGAGCAAAAAATGCAAGCAGTTCCATAGCAAACCATGGCATTACAGCAGCTTCAGAAGGCCACCTCTGCTAATACACTGCACTAACACATTGGTATATTCCTGCAAACAATTAGGCACATTTACACAATTTACAGTCTGCGTTCAAACCAATTAGGGTGTGTTGTCCACTCTCCATAGACTACAAGTTATGAAACTGTGCAGCATTCAGAGAGTGGCTCTATAACTGCAGTGACTAGAAACTCAACAGTAGCCACGCAATTGTCCGTGTTACACAAACGCTTCTATTTTGGCTGTTGCACGCCCCTGCCCCCCCCCCCCCCCGAAATGTCCATAACTTGCAGCCAGTTAAATTCTTCTGTGAAAATTGTGTCGGTCTCCAACACAAAATTAACAAAAGGTCTGAGAAACAGTAAACAGGTCCTGAAGTGCTGCTTCTTTATGTCTTGAAGATGAGCAATAGTGCAACATTGTGTTGAGGGACTCCCCTTCTGTCCTCCCAAACTGGGAACTACTCTTTACAGGGTGCTACGGAAATATACACACATTCTAAAGTTAAAACCAATACTGTAAATTATTAAAAATTAAGTTTTGTTCACATTACAGCAGTTATCCAGTTATACATCACCGTACAAGACTTAAAAATATGAAGCCAGTGGGGTTTTTTGTTGTTGGTGGTGGGGTTTTTTTAAGTCTTTGACAAGAATATACACATACCTTAATGAGCTGGGCCAGAGGAGTGGGTGCAGAAGAGTCCTCAATCTGTTCACAAAAAATTAAACACATATTCAAGTTGTACAATCAAAACATAGCAAAAGTTAACCTCTACTGTAGTCTGAAAGTCTGCACTCTATCCTCCGAGTGTCACGGACAGAGACATGTCCAACCTAATGTAAGTGTATTGGTTCAAAACAAAGTCCAAACCTATGACAGCTTCAGAGGGCCAACGTGGTTCATGAGAAGCCGCTAAACTCGGTGCGCTGGGCTTTAGATATTTGCATTTGCAGACAAACTATGAAACTAAACCGTTTCATCGGATAAAACGGAAAGATCAAATGCAGAACTTAGGAAGGCCACTTCAGGTAGCAACAACATTTAAACTCACAGCAATCCGTTAGAGACCTTTAAGTACTCAGAGGAGGCCAAACAATAGCACTTCAGTTATACAGCTTTAGGAACAAATACCCAAGTATTTCAGGACACGAAAAGGAATCTTTTAGCTGCACAGAACTGTCCTCAAAACGTATGGGGTACGTTGATTTTGGGATTTGTTTGAACCGCCAAGTCAAAAGTAAGAAACAGTACCAAGTAGAACAACAATGGTTTCTCAGTGGGTTTTGATAACATCTTCCCAAACTGTTAGGCAAAGAAAGTATTTCAAAACAAAAGCTAAGTGATACAATGTGAAAATGGAAAAAATGCACTCCAAACAATTTTAATTGCAAGAAACAAAGAGCACACGACAGCCTATACAAACATACTAGCTCTAGACAGACAGATGTAGAACACAGCACCAATTGAATTGTGCAAACCTTGAACCTACCTGATCTAAAACCAATCCTACATTATCTGTACAGCACAAAGTCATTCAGGAAATATTCCAGCATATTCAATATGAAACACAATGCATCACTAGGCACAAATACCAATATTCACATTAGAACTGTGCAAATGGTGGCATTACTCAGTTTTCACTGTGCTGGGAATCAAATACATGGTCTCTACAACATATACTATGTCTTGCTGCAGAACAGATTAAGTTCATGTTTGGGAGATTAATACGAGGCTACGTTGTTTAGAATTAAGTGCAATGTGTAGAAACAAAGTGTGAGATTGTGTTTTTACATACCGCTTTTGGTGTTCCACTCACTGGCTCGGTTCGAGTTCTAGAGGAAGAAATAAAGATGATGAGAACTTAGAACAAAGCACTTGTACCCAACCAAAAGCAGTGAAAACAGATTATAAAACCTGAACATCAAGACATTATATTCTGATAGTCTAGTGAACGTGGAAATGTATTTGTATACATAAACTGTTCTCTCTTGGCACATTCAGTGCAACTAAAAAAAAAAAAAATCCCATTTCTAGTTTGTCAGCAATTACTGTCCGACTTACAGCTCTAGAACACAACAGTGCCAGAGGAAGTCCTCAGATATTTTGTCTCTGCTGTGTAAGTATCAAAACGATGAAGTCTGTGCTACAGCTTTGTGCTCTTACATAATCAACCATCCAAACAGCGACCTTTGTCTTTCAGTCTTTCCTCTGTAGCCAGTATGCCAGAAAGCCAGATCTGAGGCATAAGAATACCTGCCATATCCCACCCCGCCTCCCCCAAATGCAAGACACAGTCAAACACTGACAGACTCTTCTGAGAGGGGAACATGCGTATCTCTCTTTACTGTAAAAGCAATAAAAAGAAGAAAGATACACTCCGAATGCCTCTGTAAACTAATCTCCATACAAAAAGTTAACACACTGCAACCCCTCACAGACTACAATGCTTTATGGGTACTTACATAAATCGTGTTTTGCTGGTAGTTTTGACTCTAACAGGGACTCTTCTAACAATCACCGAGGAGTTCTTAGGAATCAGGGTGTTATCATCTGTGTATTCTGAAAACAACACCAATACAGAAGAAAACATTAGTCAGTTCGTAAGAATGTATATTAATATGTCATTACATAGCACTTGAGAGAACCCCTTCACAGGCATAAAAGCAAAATTTTGTATGTGACATGGCACTCCTGTCGTCTCAACACACTAACAGAACCTTTCAAGAAGTCTTCAGGTTTGAGAATCAAACACCAGCAGCAAAACCTTTTCCATTCTTTTCAAACAGTTTGGATGCCAGCAGCAAAATGGTCTCAGAGGTCACTAAAGGAGAGTCTGCTCATGCGTGAGGTTCTTTCCTGACCTAGCTCAAGTTGCTTTTGCTTCTGTTAGGCTACAAACCCGAGAGATCTTTGGAGAGGAACAAACCACAGCAAAGTCTCACCTGCATAAACCAGATTCTAAAGTCTGACCAGCTTACCCTGCAACAAAGCAGGCGCTCGGCTAAAGCATGCAAACTCTGCGCCGCTGCTTTCCGAGCTGTTCCCTCAAAACCATTCCCCTGTGCTGCGAGTGCTGGGGACTGACAGAACACAGAAGAGAGCCGCCAGCTCTCTGCTTCTCGGGGCTTCATCCATCGACAGCCACACTGTCAGCTGCTCAGGGCTGTACATGCGAATGCAAACGGAACTGGCAGTGCTGGAGTTTGGATCACAGGAACCTGAGGGGTTTTTTGAGCTTGCTTTCACACGTAGGGCAGAACTGGCTCCAACTAAAGTGGTGTCTCCTCTCTTAAGCTAATCATCTAGTTTGAATAAGCCAAAGGGACGTGAATTCTTTCAATTCACTTTTTGCAGAGCAGAGAGACTCAAATGAAATTAATTACGAAGACAAGTCTTCTGAAAAGCCTTTTGAAACCAGAGTGTGCCTGAAGGTCTCCATGCTTTGCCTTGGCTTCACCGTGTTCGTCTTTTGAAGAGGAGGAGCTACCTGAGACACTTTGACTGAGTGAGCCTCAAATGTGAAGATCTCCCATGAGTGAGTCTCACATGTAAAGATGTCTCCATGAGAATGGTTTATATATTGTACTTGCACAAGCTGGATACGACTAAATGTTTTAAAGCACTATCAGCAGCCATGCCCTGTAATCTGCCTACAGTTTTAACTATTAAAAGCCGTTACCTATGGAGGCCGAATCAGAACAATGGCCCGAAAGCCAAAGTTGCTGTGAAAGTACTACTAATGACAAAACCCAAAGCTTTTACAGAAGTCATACCCTGAAACCAACGCCTAGAGCTCTGCTCAAATGGGGAATCTCACCATTGCACAGCCACCTGTCAGGAAAGGCCTGAGATGGGACTTTTTGATGTCGGAGGAGCTCAAAGAGCACTGAGGCTGACAAGCAACGGGGAGATGATGGCAGCTGCAGCTCTGGAAGCCCAAAGCAGCTGTTTCCACCTGCTGAACGGAGTCATACAGAGTGTTCTTTCTGGTCCAGATCACAAACCACTGGACTGAGATTTCAGAGGCACAGGATAAGTAACAGTGGCTCCACAAAAAGGCAGGAGTTTGCTACGCCTGTGCCCACCTGAGGGTTGTGGTAGGTCTGCAGAGGATTGCAGGTGGCAGCACCTCTCCTCGAGGGAGGCTGTGTATATGAGGACAGCAACCAGTGCACTTATTCGCCAATTCTGCAAGCCTGCAGAGGTCAGGTGGAACAGGCACAAGAGGTGTATGATGCAAAAAGAGGAATGGGTCCTCTTTTTGTATTTTATGACAATTCGTTGACCATTAGAAGCATTGACATCTGCCTTCTGAATAGACTGTCCTTGCATGAGATATATACAGACAGAGAGAGGGATGCTTGTTTTCAATCCACTTGTGAAGTGCACAGGGAGGAGACCTCCAGCCATCTAATACCAGACTGATAGAAAAATGGATTCCCCTTAAAAGTCAATCAGTACACATTGAAATGGATCAACTGAAAACTGAAGAGTGACAATAACCTGGTGAAGTAAAGGCTTTATTTGCACAGGACACTTATCAGGGCACATATTTGTATGTGGGACTTGAAGCATCCCACCAGCTGGGTCACTGAGGCAGAGAATTTGTGGAAGAGGGTTCACAAACAGCGGAGTGCGCTGCCGAGGTAGTTCTGTGAAGGGACCTGACACCTGTTGGCTTTCATACATTTATTTTTCCTTCACGTCAATCAATTGAGTTCATTTTGGTGATGAAATCTGTGTCAATGATGAAATCTGGTGAAGTCAAACAATGTAGCCTTAAAAGTTAACTTTTTTGGTTTTAAATAGGAAAGGACTAAAGCTGGAGCATTAGTCCTGAAGTCCCTGGAAATTTCTGTTTGCTCCCTTTGAATTTAACAGCTGCCAGCTTAGTCTAACAGCTCTCAGACAAAACTGGCATCTGCCAGCAGGAGCCTGTTCCCCGCAGGCAGCAACATCCCGTGTAGCTGCGGGGCCTTGGCAACTACCAGTGTCACTCTGCCTCGCCACGACTCCACATCTGCAGATTGAGCAGCGACATCACGCTCAACAGGGCTACTTTTCACACTTGTCCAAGCAGAGCTCCAACAGAAATGTTCAACAAAGCTGGAGCCAACACCATTGTTGATTCCCACTCCCTTCTAGCACAAAACTTGTTTTACTGCCAGTGATGGCCGGTAAGTGGCTACTGGGCTTTTGCAAGCACTAGACGTTGCACATGGACCACGTAGTCTCCTACGCCCAGCTCCGTGTCCAACAACAGATCGGAACGGCTCTGTGAGGTCCCCACACAAGCCACAGCTACCGATGGTGGCCGAATCGCACCGTCCCTTCGCACCCCACTGAATCGCTGGCGCCACTTGCCCTCTCGGTTCCCCGCACGCCGGCGGGACGGGCCCCAGGCTGACTCACGCCACGTGGGGACAAGCCACAGAGAGCAGAGTGTGGCTCCCGCAGGCCGTGGCCGCCGCCAGCCGGGCAGTGCCCGAGGCCCCGTGCCCGCCGCCCCCACGCACCTTCTCCGGTCTGGGCGTTGGATATCTGCAGCTCGCAGTTGGTCACCTTCAGCTTGTGGCGGCCCATGATCTGGCGCTTCAGGTCGCCCAGGGAGATGTTGAGGCCGCTGAAGGTGACCGTGTCGTACTGCAGCAGGGAGAAGAACTTGTAATGCACGCACGGCGTGGCTGATGTTCCACTCACTGGCTCGGTTCGAGTTCTAGAAGAAGAAATAAAGGTGATGAGAACTTAGAACAAAGCACTTGTACCCAACCAAAAGCAGTGAAAACAGATTATAAAACCTAAACGTCAAAACATTACGTTCTGATATGTTCATTATGTTCTGACGGTAAGGACTTTGTGAGTCCCAGCTGGGAATGGCCTAACAGGCCCATGTGGGCCTAGGACTCAAAAGATGGTGCAAGTCCATCACAGAGAATGGGATTTTGCCATCTCCGTGCCAGTACAGGCATCCAGAAGGTAACTGCTGCCTTTATGACACTATTCAGCAAAAATGTTTATTTTGTTTGGTGCTTCCAAGCTTACGCCAAGCGAATACGGCCAGTGGGTTCCTCTCTCTCTGAGGGCCATCTATTCAGAAGATGAAAAGCCAGGAAAACAATCCCCCGTCTCCGCAAAAGGAGGCTGGTGCTGTGTGAGGAGCCAGGGCTCTGACACGTGTACATTGACCCTCCTGCTCCGAGGGGGAGCCGCTGCCCACGGCTGGGCCACCCGCTGCCCCGCGCTGCGCCTCAGGGACTTCACCTCGAGGAACTGCTCTGGCTTCCACAGTTATTAACCTCAGCTACTACTGCCGTGCTTGTCAGAAACCATGCCGGCACACAACTACTGAACAAAACTGACCCGAGTCAGCAGGCGACATTTGGATGGGGCTTTGGAGCCCAACAACAATTAATTGGTGTCTTCCAAGCCCACCAAACCCTTAAGCACACGTACCGTTTTACTCAGGTGATAACCACGGGAGGGAGAGGCCACAGTCTCTC
The DNA here is from genome assembly GCF_047716275.1 of Strix uralensis. Taxonomy (NCBI): domain Eukaryota; kingdom Metazoa; phylum Chordata; class Aves; order Strigiformes; family Strigidae; genus Strix; species Strix uralensis. The sequence goes on from NC_134008.1 coordinate 780,664, forward strand.
CAAATCACCTCGTATCTTTGCTGAAAAATCTGCAGGACCCCTTCAGCCCTGGCCATCTGACCTCAGTGAGACCACCGCTCACCTTGCCCCACGGACACACCGCTCACATTCACCTGGGTTTTGTTTCAAAAGCTTCACACTACTTCCTTTACTCTTTGTCTCACCTGACTGTTGAACCTTTGTCTACCCTCACTGTTTGGCTGCTCTGAAACTCACAACCTGCAGCTCTGAAGCCAGACAACAACAAGGGGAAGGCCTGAGGCCAGCGGCCCCGCTCCCACCACACGCCGTCACCACGGCGCAGGGGCCCGGGATGTGCAGAGGAGCCGGGTTCAAGGTGCCGACCTGCGCCCAACGGCTCCCTCCAGCCAAACCCCTCACCCAGAACCACCGCTCCGCCCGCGTCGAGCGCCGGGAAACACCTTCAGGGCTTCCAGCTGTTTGCAGTGCTCAATTCCACATCGTTATTCTTACAGAATTGAAAGGCCAGGGGCCGTGAAACGAGCGCAGCCACCCAGTTCACCCAGTTCACGCACAAGGGGTGACCCCGACTGCACCATGGCCCCCGTGGCCCCCCTGCTGCCAACTCCTGGGACCGCGTGGGAGGGACAGCGACCGGCCCGGCCTCTGGACCCTCCCCACTCTCCCCGGAGCCTGCGCGGACCGGCCCTGGGCCCTCCGGAGACCCCCTTGAGCCCCTCCCGGGCCCCAGAGCCCACCCAGACCGGCCCTGGGCCCTCCGGAGTCCTCCCAGAGTGATCCTGGGCCCTCCGGAGCCCCCCTGAGCCCCCCATCTGGAGCCCCCCAAGCCCATCCCCGGGCCCCCCAGAGACCCCCCCGGCCCCGCTCACAACGGCGGCTGGCAGCTCAGGTCAAAGGGCTGGCGCTCTGCGCGCGGCGAGGGGCTGCCCTGCCGAGGAGCCTGTCGGGTCTGGCTCTGGCTCTGTCCTCACCTGGGAGCTGCTGGTGGCACTGGTCGCCGTGTCCTGATGCTGCTCGCCATGGTCGTGATGCTGCTTGCCGTCTCCTCCTCCTCCCTGATTGCCTCCTCCTCACTGATCACCTCCTCCTCCTCCTCCTCAGTAATTGCCTCCTCCTCACTACTCGCCTCCTCCTCCTCAGTAATTGCCTCCTCCTCACTACTCGCCTCCTCCTCCTCCTCACTACTCGCCACCTCCTCACTACTCGCCTCCTCCTCCTCAAATGATCGCCGCTGCCCTGGCAGTGCTGGTCGCATCCCGGGCATTATTAGGACACAATGGGGGCGGGGCTTCGCTCGGCCAATAGCAGCAGCGCTACTGCCCAGGTTGCTAGGAGCCAAATGGGGGCGGCGTTTCACTCAGCCAATAGCGGCAGTGCTGCCCTGGTTGCTAGGAAACCGGGCAGGGGCGGGGCTTCGCTCGGCCAATAGCAGCAGTGCTGCTGCCCAGGTTGCTAAGAGGCAAATGGGGGCGGCGTTTCACTCAGCCAATAGCGGCAGTGCTGCCCTGGTTGCCAGGAAACCGGGCAGGGGCGGGGCTTCGCTCAGCCAATAGCGGCAGTGCTGCTGCCCAGGTTGCTAGCAGCCGGATGGGGGCGGGGCTACGCTCGGCCAATGGCGGCAGTGCTGCCCGGCCTTCTTTCTGTCTTTGCTGACTGAAGAATCGCTGTGATGGACAAGGAGCCTGCTGAGGTCCTGACCAGACCGACCCTGACAAAGCCTGGCACTGCCACACAGTGAGAGAGCTGTAAACGTCATTCACAGCAAAAGCTGTGGGGACAGTCACGAATCATCTCCCATTCTGCAAGCCAAATTCTTGACTGTTTCCTCACCACTGCTGATTTAAGTGTAAATTGCTTCAAAATAACACTTAAAATTCCTAACTTTTCATACCAGTAAGTTCTTCGTGCCGTAAGAGAAACACTGTGCTGAGAAGGCACTATGAACATACAGCAATATTTACATATAGACATTTTGTCTTCCCTTCGATGAAGTTATTTTGTAATTTGAAACCTTAGCGGAAGGATTTTTGCTTTTCTCCTGATCAGACATTTAAGCGTCAGCCCCCTGCTACAGCTGCAGCAGAAGTATTCAAGCTGTTTCAGCACCAAATTAAACTTTCACTTTCCACTTGGCTGTTATTTTTTCCTTCCTCTTAATTTTTCTATTTAAACAAAGAGTTTAAGTATTTGCTTACCTGGGGAAAAAAAGTGCTATCCTTCTCCTGTTATGATAAGCTACTGATCTGAAGGGCAGAAGGCTGAGACCCCCACGAAGATATTTAGAAGAGTGGGAAGAATTTGAGAGTCATCAGTTGGATGTTCTTTGGCTGGCCAAAACTGAGGAGGGGGAAGAAGCCCTACAGGGAGCTCAAGGGAAGCACAAGAGAGCATCTGGGAGCCAGCAGCGTGATGGGGGCATGAGCCAGCGCTGCCCTGCCGTGTGTCAGGCACAGTGTTTTCAGCAAGGGCAGAGGAGAGTTAATGCCACTGACGAGAGCACAGCTCGTCTGACGTGGTGGCCCTGCTGGTCCTTCACGTACCGGAAAGATGAACTGTCCCTGGAAGAACTGGCGAGGAGAGCTGCGGGGATCGCTGGGACGTGGGAGATGGACACGCGTGCTGACGTCAGGAGTGCGGGATTTGCTTGGGCCAGAAAAGCAAGTGGGAGAAGAGTGGGGTGACTGCTGTAAATGCAGAAGAGGGAAATAACACTTAGGGAGAACAGTTACTAAGACTGAAGGGTGTGGGCACCAGAAAAAATGTGTAATGCCTGGCCCTGAGTAACTTTAAGCTGCAAACTGGAAGAAAACTCTTTAATGCTTAGAAGATTTGGGTTCTGCAAGAGCCTTCCAAGGGAAATAAAGAAAGGAGGAAGCAACCAGCCAACCCCTGACTGCTCACTATGGAGCTCAGTCACCTTTTGATGGGCCTGGAGATCTCTTCCAGTCTCTCCTTCCTCCAAATTAACTGCCTCTGCGGGCATTGCCTTTCAAGATACGTGTTCCCTCTTCACTTTTTAATTGCTCTGACGTCTTCTTGTTTGAAACACTGAACTGTTGCTGATCAAGTATTTTGATGGCAAGAAGCGCTATGCTGACAGGATCGTTTCACTTGTGAGTTGTGCTTAGGTACCAATTCACATAATGTGGTTTCATATAGCAAGAATTACACTTTTTAACCAGTTAACGAGCACGGGAAGGACTTTAGCATGTTTGAACTCCTCTCCCGTTACCGCTGGCGTTGATGCAGATCCCTTGTGTGCAGAGTTCTGCTGTGGAGAGCCTGGGGTGAGGATCCCCGTTACACGGTACCGGTCTGAGGGGTTCATCTCGGATGTTAAAACAATTGCGCTTAGCATCAGTTTGGGTTAGAAAAAAGTTTAAAGGCTTCTGAATTCAATGTTTACACACCCTAGGGTCCTACAGTGGCAAACTAAGATTGCTGTCTTTGGGTTGTTTCAGCAGTGCAGGATTTGGCCATTTCCTTTATAAGAAAACCCAGTAACTGTCCATCTAAAACTCTGCCATGTAATTCAGGGTAGGACTGAATGCTGTCAATGTAAATCTTATAGGAAGGACTACCTCTAGAAGTGTTACTTCCTTCTGCAAATTAAAATAAAGAATAGCTCTTACCATTTTGAAAAAAAAAAACCCAACCAACCAAACAAAAAACAAAAAAACCCAAGAAGAACTTGTTCACAAGAGCAGAAGCCAAAGCATTTGGATAGAGCGGACATGTTCTTGCTACCAGCATTGCCCAGGAAACCCCACCATGAAATCCCAGCAGGTTGCAGTAAATGCCATGACCTAGAGCGGACACACTGGAGTTAGCCTGCAGCTTTCCAATACCCAAGGATATCCCTTCAAATTTGCAGCACCAACTTCACAATCTATAGAATACTCAGTACACTTCAGCCTCCAAGGCAGTTGTTATTGCAGTGCGATGAGGCCAAAACTGTTGGTCCTTAACAGTGATGAGAAGAAGAATCATTACCACACCACTCCCCAAAATACTGCTACTCTGAAATTTGCCTACACTGCTACAGCTACTGCTTCACTCCAACTTCCCTTAAGACAAAATTTCTGCCATTCTTCTAGTACCTGCTCTAGCCACATGCACAAACAATACTTTCTTATTCCTTATGGATCAAGCTTTTATACTTCACTTGGCTTTTTTACCATCTGTAGTCAGGTTCCTGATAAGCAATAAAGCACCTTGTCTTGCAGGCACTCCCCTCTTCTCCCCACTCTACCCCCATTAAAAAACACACCCACTCTACCCCATGGACAGACCTTGAATCTAAACTAAAAAACTGGCTTTTGCTTGAAAACTGTCATTTAAATGGCTCTCCATGGCTGAAGTACTTCTAATGGTCTTATCTTTTCAGCATGAGGTGCCTCTGAAAAGCTTAAAGATTACAAACAACCACCTTACTCACGTTTTGCCCACAGTTTAATCGCACGGAGCGTGAGCCAGAAGTTCTCCTCACTTGGCACTAGATGTAGCATTTCATCGGTAACTCTAAGAGAAAAGTTGAAGGACAGAAGTTCCTAGTAACAGGTACAGGTCTGGTTTATGCTACGCTGGATCAATAGCTTACAGTTTATCGTTCAAATCTATGAAAACAAGTTTGGATTACTCGCTTTGTAGTACGTTAAAAATTACAGATTACACATAACATTCCGTATCCCTACAGGTAACTGGTGCCCTCAACAGCTTTGTCATAGTTTATAGACTACCGCCAACCATTTTTAATAAGGCCTTTCTAGAGGATTCCGACAGCCAGGTTTCTTCAACAGCCAGGAACAATTAAACCAGTCACTGTTAAACAGCGAGCAAGTTAGGCTTTGGGTATTTTAAATATCTTCCTTTTTTTTATGAACTACCACACATTCTCCTCTATCAAGTGCTCCACCTATTCATCTGAAGCAGTCTCTGTGGCAACGTGGAACGGTGCACACACCCTGATCCAAGAAACATGAAATACAGGTCTATCTAAACACACAGCTCCTTGAAACATCTAAATTTACACCCACTTGCCACGTCCTCGGATCTCAAGTACACAGGAGATCAGCTTATGCATCTCGTACAGAAACTGGAGTTGTGTCATGTGCATTCTAGACCAACTTCAGTAACACTTTCTTCTTAAAGATGTGTAAATACGCTCACCATTTAAGCTTCATACACACCTCCTATCCAGGCTTCTCAGCTGCCAGTCATCTCCGAGATCAAGCTTATCAGAAACAGTTTGCACAGACGGTCTTGCAAACACCAGATCAATCTTAAGAGGAAAAAAAGTGCCAACCGTGAGTTAGAATGCTGCACTGTTTGTGAACAGCACACCAGTGGGGGACAGTTAGTCAAGTCTAAAAAGAGTGGTTAACATTTGTATTTAGAACTATGTGACTATAGATACATCTCCCAAGAGATTTATTTGCCAAAAAACTCAAGAAAATTGCTAGAAGTTCCATATTTTATTTACAAAACCCTTCATTTACCCCCTTTCTTTTTAAGAGAACTTTACAAAACCCCCTTTCCTTTTAAGCTAGGGAAAGGAAGGGGGTTTTAAGTTGAAAAAGATTACTCTAAACTTAGAATTTCCATTAAAAGGGAAGTTAAAATTAATTACAGAATTAAGACGTAAGTTCAGTCACCTCAGCTGTACTTCAGCAAGGGAGAGAGCATCTTCTCTATGCAGTAAGCCCTTTTGATCCTGAAGCGTCTGGTTCATAGCACAGTCTGAGGCAAGAAAGTTATTCTGTGAATGTCTGCACCAGACAAAGGCCACAAGAAGGTCACGGAACAAGTGACTTCATGAGAGTGGTACCAAGCAGTGACTTGCTTAGGTACTACAGCACGCAGGTCTGCAGTCACCGTATAAGAGGCAGTCAAGATACAAGGATTCCTGCAGCTGACAAACCCAGGCAGGAGTCTCGTGAGTACTTTTACTTGCCATTTTCCAGATTGCTTGTCTCACGATCACTTCATTTTTGATTTGCAACAAAGCATTTAGTCTGCTGACACGATTCACACCGTGAACTACCCCATACGCATCCCTCTGTAGAAAGCCAGCTTGTCAGAGCTGGGAGGAGTCAGCAAGGGCACTGCCTCTGCTCCCACTCTGCACAGTCCCTGGCAGATAAGTGCCGTTCCAGCAGGCTCCCCCGCTCTAAGCACAGGGCAGAAAGGGTTGTCTCTGATGCCCCCCCACCTGCCAAGCTTCCTGGGGGCTTATTTTCCTATCAGCTCCCATTTGACTGCAGCCTCTTCTCCTGGGATCGGCTGTGGTCAGGCCATTTAATTACAGTTTCCTAAATACACTCTAAGGTACCAATAACCTTGTAAAACAGCATGGTCACAGCTCCCTGGAGAAGTTCTCCTGTTCCAAAGCAAGAAAAAAAGCAAAACGCTTACCTCAAAGCCATCAAACTCAAACTTGACAACTGGTACAGACGCATCTTCCACTGCCTGTAAAGGAGCAGATAACTGTGTAAGAAAATATTTTTTGCTACTTTCATGTTCTTCTTAAACTGTGATAAACTACAGAATTTACACTGCTAAACTACTTAGTATAATGACCGAGTTGCTTCCAAACCAAAAATAAATGTTAGTAAGTTACAAGCAGTATGGCACTAGTACGGTCTAATACCGGCTTTAGAAAGTTCCTTAGCCAAGAGATTCAGAGGCTGATCCTGTGCTGTAATGAACCAGCCGTGCACAACGAGCCGTCAGTGTCAGTGCTGGTAAGGCACTTCCCTTGGCCGTGAGGAAGAAAAGTCAGAGATTTCGGTAGCTATCTTACCACTGGTTAACATCCAGAGAAATCGAAAAAGTTCTGTCCACATCCGACAGCATGCACTAGCCTCCCTTATTTTGATTTTCTACCGTGCCTGAGGGGCTGTCAGATACCTTATGGGACAGTTTTCAGTGCTGCAGACCCCTTGTCAGAACTGTGCCGCAGCCCACTGAGAGTCTGTTCTCAGGGGACAGTCATCCCAGCAAAGGCTCATTCGCTGGGCACATGAAGTCTGTCCAAATGTCTGCACGAGGAAGACCAGGCTAAGAGGAACACTTCTCAGGAGCTCAGTGTCACAGGCGAGGTGCGCAATACATCACCCGGGGGTGATTTTACAAAGCAGTTTGCACGTTCACAGCGCAGCCCCTACTCACTTGATGTCAAGCTGACAGCGTGCGTCCCTTCCGCAACGTCTGGGGCTGAGTGGCCAGAGAGGAACAGGACCAGGGCAGAATGAACTAGAGGTTCTAAAGTGCATCCAGAGGGACACCACGGCAAAGGCGCTGACAGAAGCCTTTCCACATCACCTTCAACTGCCTTAGATTTCAGGCTGCCCCTTCCTCTTCCTGCCCCTTACTAGACCTAAGATTAAGGCAAGGCTCCTAGGGACAACCTTGTTTTCTGATACAGCTGACACATTCTGAAACCACGGGCAGGGGAGAAGTGTACTGATACAAGGAAATGATCACCTGCTTTGCACCTTATTTACTTATAGCAACTTATAGCAACTTATAATGATTTCTGAATATTGCTTGATAATCCTGCTTGCCCTTTACCCCCCAAGACCCCAAATATCTCCCCAGGACCCTACCAGCCCACCCCCAGGACTCCCCTAAGCCCCATTAGCCCCCCCCAGGAGACGCCCAGTACCCCAATAACACTCCCCAACAACCAAGACCCTCCCCCAGACCCCAATGCCTCCCCCAAGACACCCCCAGGACCCCAATACCTCCCCCAGAACCCCCTCCAGGATGTCCCCAATCCCCCCACCTCAGACACCAATATCTCCCTCAAGACCCCCCCCCGAGGACCCCAATAACCCTCCCAAACCCCTCCAGGACACCCCCCACCCCGACTCCATTACATTCCCTCTAGGAACCAAATACACCCCCCAGGACCCCAATAACCCCCACAACTCCCACAGAACCCCAATAACACCCCCCCAATAATCCCCCTGGGTCCCCAATCCCCCCTCACGGCACAGGCAGGAGTGTGGGCAGGTGCTGGGCGGGACAACGTGCTGGAGCCCCCCCGGGGGCCCCCCTGGCCCCCACAGGGCCTACTTCCTGCCGACAGTCTGCCAGGGCTCCATGGTCTGCAGTGAGGCGGCCTAGGCAGGAGGTCCTCCAGCTCTCTGGGGTCTGCACTGAGGGATGATACATGCAGAGATTTGGTTCACCCAGCAAGTGGGAATTCCTCCTTTTAAAACACTCGCTTTGTTCTGGATGGCTGAAGGAATTTTTCTCCTGCAAAGGTGGCACCAGCCCCAGCACCAGCCCCAGCACCAGCACCAGTGGTGGTGTCCCCGGCCTAGCAGTGGGTGAGCGCAGGGGCTGGGGCCGATTTCCCTGGAGGGGGTGGTGGGATCGCCGGGGAAGGGAAAGCTTTGGTCTAAAAACCCAAACTGTTTCATGGTTCTGAATTGTGGATTTGTTGTCACAGTTGGGGCTGTTCAGACGTTCTGATGTGTGACTGTGCTTGTCCTTTTACCTTGAACTTGGTGGGTTTTGCTGTCTGTAAGGGTCTGTTGTGTCTGCGGGGTTTATCTGTCAGGTTACCCCAGGGAAAGTGAATTTTAGCCCTTTATTTTTACTTCAAGTGTGAAAGCAGTGACGCATTTAATATTTTCTGCTCTCTGTGGTGCTTTGGGCTGGGTGGGTTCAGTCCGATGAAACCCCTCAGAGTGGTGCTTCAGAGGGTGCCAGTCACCAGAGCCAAGAGGTGCTGATCAGAGACCGGCATTAAGCCCGAGGGCGAGAGCTGGCCCAGGCGGGCTCTTGCCTTCGGGCTGTGGGACAGTTTTTCCCAGCTCGGAGGTGCTGGGAGAGATGTGGGGGGTGAGCAGGGGGGTGTGCTGGAGCCCAGCCCCTTTGCAGAGCCCTGCTGCTCCTCTGGCTTTCTGGACAAAGTTCAGTTTCTGTGCTGAGCTTCTAATTTGCACCTTTGCCAAAAGACAAATCCTGTTTGTTTCAAGCTGCAACGACCTGCTCCGCTTTCAGAAAAGTATCTCTTGACATCTGCAGGCAGAGCAGAAGTCTCACACAATGAAGGTACAAGAAGTGACTGAAAAGCAATTAAAGGACAAGTTTCTGTGTGCTGGGATCCTGGGAGTGCTTCTGGTTGGGAAATCCGGCAGCACCACTTGCTCTGAGCCTGCAAACAGCCGGCAGAGCTCCTGCCGTGGGTGGCACTGCTTCAGCCTCCCCCGTCAGCTGCTCCTTCACCTCCACCTCTCTGCTCTGCACCAGCTCTGCAGAAAATAGTCGCTTTTCACTGCCTGTGGCTGTGGATTGCTGTAAACGTGATGTAACCGGTTGCCACTTTGTTTCTTTGCAAGCTTGTCCCGCCCAATGTGCTGTCAGTCTGCAGATCGTCACCTCGTTCCTAGGTCAGTGTTGGGGCTTCTCCTGGGGTCTCCTGTGCATCTTCTTAAATGTTGACAAAATGCCCGTGTGGAAATAGAATTAATCATCAGAATAATTGATAAGGATGAATTCATCAAGATTTAAACAAAATAATCTGTCCAGAATACCTGTGTAGTTCATCTTGCCTGTTTTTTCTTCCTGTCACCTTCAAGCTCCTGTTCAGTTCTGCTGTGCCCTGCATCTCTGCTCGTTCTCATCCCGATTTCATGTAGCCAGGCAGACCGACTTCCTCCTCCTCCTTTTCCCTGGTTTTGTCCCTGTGAAATCTCTTTTCTGTAACTGCCTGGTCTTTGTGGAAACACATTTAAAAACTGCTCTCGCAGGTTCCCCCCTTTCAGGAGGTGCCTGTGGCTGCAGGGATGCCGTGTGAAGCAGGTGGGACAGCGCTGACCCGACCAGTCCGAGAGGATCCTGACAGCACGGCTGGGCTGCAGATGTGGCTGCAGGTACTGCGGGGAGATGCTGGGTGTCTGGGTGGGCTGACCTGGCTGGTTTGGTGGTTTTGAGGGCGCTGTACTCTCTGCGCCAGCTGCTGATAAGGTGTTTTCTGTGGGCAGGGCTGGTGGCCCATCAGTCTGTGTTCTCAGAGATGAGCCCACAGGAGTCCCTCGCTGGGGCTTGGCTGCAGAGAGCTCTGTGGTGTCTTGACAGTGTTTGACATTTCCCAGACAATGCTTAAACCTGCCAGTTGACTCTATTTAACACTCTCCTCTGTAAGAGCCTTCCAGCGGGGATGCCTATCAACTCTGGCTTTCCCTTCAAAGAACTGTTCTGAACTGATTGGACAGTGTCTCCTGTCACTAGACAGCAGTCCCTCTGGCTGATTGTAAACAAATGGTGCTGATGGGCTCTGAAGGAAGGTTCATTGGTCCTGTCCAGAGGAAGGTTTAAATCTTTTTGAAAAGTGTTTTCTAACATTGCTGAACTGTGTTAGCAAAACAAATTTGCTTGTCCTGGCCACTCCGCTAACTGCTTTCAGGGGCACATTCTCTTTCCACTGAAGTCAAACCCAAAACTCTACTGTAGTGTTCCAGGCATCAAGATTTAACTTTCAGTGTTTCCAACACTTGTCCGTTGTCAAAGAGAAACATCTGAGAACTGTGTTTCCTCCTCAGTGTCTACTCTGACATCTAAAAGAGTGAACACAACTCGAGGTATTTGCTGGATAGCTGCCAACGTATCAGAGGTGCATAAACTCAGTCCCAAACTTAATTCTTAATATAAATCAAAATCATTTGTATATTACAGCAGTTATGAAGTAGAAATTCAACCCTCAGAGCAGAGGTGGGTTTTATTTCTCTGTCGCTGAAGCTGAAGTTGGGAGGCAGTGAGAAACAAGGGAATTTTGTGAACACAGGATATCCAACCATATTGAGTAATTAGGCAATCAGATTATTCCTTACATTTCCTTGGCCCAGTGCAGGTGTCTCTTGGAATGCCTCTAGAATGATCCAAAAGGGTAGTATCCCAGAAGAACAAGCACAGGACAATCCTCAAGAATTTTTTTCTTTACAGACTGACCATCAATTTGAGTGTACTGACATTCCAGAAACATTGGTTATTGTCTAGCTGATTTCCAGTGATGTATTTCTATAAGAAATGTGTAATTCAGGGTTTTTATAAAACTGAAATATATTTTAAAAATAGGGTTTCTTAATAAAACACACACTTATTTTAGTTGAATTATATAATTGACTTCTTTAAATATAATCACTGGAATATTAAGCCATGATTGAAAAATCCAAAGCCCTGCCGGTAACACCAGTTCAGGGCCAAAGCAAGCGCACAGACCCAGATTTGCTGGTGGCCTGGACAGGCTGCAAGGCACTCGGGAAAGCCAGCAAGAGGATTCCCTTCCACCACCTTCTGTGTGCCTGCAAAGGACAAGTGTTTGGATTGTTTTGCTGGATGTGGCAAGAATGCTTGTTCAGGGCCAAAGCGTGCGCAGAGCCCCAGGTTTGCTGTTGGGCTGGAGAGGCTGCAAAGCGCTCAGGAAAGCCAGGCGGAGAATACCCTACTCTCACGGACACAGGATTTCTTAAAACAAGCCCATTTATTGGATTTTGAGATGCAGAGGCTATACGAAGATGCAGAGGCTGCGTGGGAAGCGGGGACCTGGCTTCTGTTCGGCTCGTCACGGGGCAGAGGAGGAAGCACAGCACGTACTCCGGCAGGTGCTCCCCGGGGATGCAGGAGTGCCTCGCTGGCGGATCCCCCACAGTGCCCAGCTCTGGTGGAAGACGTGCCCGAGGGGTGGTCTCAGGGGCACCAGCAGCAGGCGGTTGGTGATGTTGTTCTTGGGGGTGCTCAGGTGTTCGTAGGTGCTGCCCCATCCCTAGGCTGGATGCATCCCTGTCAGAAAGGACTTCTTGGGAAGGGCTTGGCAGATGCAGCGGGGGTCCCCACTCGAGGGTTGGCTTGACCCAAGGTGTCATTGGGGTCTGCTTTGCCCTCCCAGTCATCGTCCTCTCCCTCCTCCTCAGCATCGCTGGAGCTTCCCCGCTGGCTGCCGCTGTCACAGTCAGCGCTCCTCCGCCTGCGCAGCCAGTAGAGCTCAAGGAGCAGGAGCAGGGTTTCGGCAGAGGCCCAAAACCACCAGTGCTGGCAGACAGCAAGGCGCACGCCTTCCGAAGTGAGGCCGCGTGACTCCTGGCTCCTCTGCTCCATCTGCTCCAATGAAATTCCTAGGAAAGCCACCAGTTTGCAGTCCAGGTTAACGTCTCCCCGTGTACCCACAGGAGATAAACAAAAGAGGAGGTGAATACAATTTCTCTCCCATATCTCCTCCCAAGAGCTTTGAGGGAACGGTTACACTCAGAACAGGGAGACACAGAAAACCCAGGCACTAGACCTCTTCAGGTTCTGGCCTCCTCACGGCTGTCAGGAGGTGAAGGGTGTCACTGCAGAGAAGCTTCAGTGAAAGAGACACCTGCTCCTCAGCTACTGCTGCCAAATTGTAACTCTCAGTCAACTGTAATCTCTGCCGTAGCTGAGCTAGTACCCTACATAGAGAACTCCTCTCCCTGCTAATCCCTGGAATCATCCCATCCACCTGGAGAGGGCAGTGGAGATCCTCCTGATTCCTCTAGCCAGCCTGCTCCTCCATTAAGGACATGTAAAGCAGTTACCTGGAAAAGGAACGCCTGCGCTCCTTTGGAGTCTTTTTAGATTCCATCCGCTCCTGAACCATGTGTAAACTCATCGAGTCTGGACTTTTTCTTTTCCCTGTTAAGATAAGTTTGACCTTTATTACAATTACAGCTTGACCTTTATCACAAAAAGACACCAAGAAACAAAACATGGCCAGTATGAGAAAATGCAGACTGCTTGCAGATGCAAAGGTGGACATGCTATTTAAGCAAAACCAGTTTAGAATTCCTACAAGTCTTAGGGAAAGTTTTAGGATGACATTTGTCTTGTTTTAGTTTTGCATGTTTGCCGTCTGCACCCAGAAAGTCTATTGGAGCAAACACTCTGTCATTTTTGCGGATGTCAGATGCACTCGAGTGTAACTGCCGTCCGACAGGCCATCGAAACACAAACATGAAAACCAGCCCAACTTCATTGAGCCAAACCCCCACTCTTCTTTAAGTCTCGTTGTGCTCTGTCAAACTCCTCCCTAGACAAGGGAGGCCAAAGGCATCCTGCTTGTGTCAGAAATCACAGCAGGACCAGGGGAGCGACGGTCCCCCTGCCCTCGGCTCTGGTGAGGCCGCTCCTCGAATACCGTGTTCAGTTTTGGGCCCCTCACTACAAGTCAGACACTGAGGGGCTGGAGCGCGTCCAGAGAAGGGCAACGAAGGTGGTGAAGGGTCTAGAGAGCAAGTCCTGTGAGGAGCGGCTGAGGGAACTGGGGGTGTTTAGCCTGGAGAGAAGGAGGCTGCGGGGAGACCTCATCACCCTCTACAACTACCCAAAAGGACGTTGTAGCAAGGTGGGTGTTGGTCTCTTTTCCCCAGTAACAAGCGATAGGAGGAGAAGCAGCGGCCTCCAGTTGCACCAGGGGAGGTTTAGATCAGCTATTGGGGAACACTTCTCCACTGAAAGGGTTGTCAGCATTGGAACAGGCTGCCCAAGGAGGTGGTTGTAATTATGATTGCCTCAGAAAGACTTCATTCTTCAGAGTCCTCTTTTCAATCATGTACTGGAGTTTTATTTTAAATAATCTTCCTGAGAGCACAGATCCCCTTTGTGAAGGCCAATTCAAATTAAGCCATTTAAAAATTAGTTACCACATGTATTCTCCACAACGATCTGTGCATACTTATTCCCTTATAAATCAGCTGTTGTGTCCGTTATGTGTTACGGCCTCGTTTAACAGGTTACAAGCAGCAATATATTGAATTTCTGTAGCATACTTACACTTCCCAGTCTGGTCTGCCACTTGCCGAGCGAATTTTGCCGGCTCTCACTGGATGACCTTTTGGCATGGGGAGAGAAAAAAAGTCCCTTTCAGTTTACCTGAAGATAATTTTTTTAAGCGAAATTTGTAAGGTACAGTTACTTACCGGTTGTGGGTATTGATCGTCCTCGGTAGCCCAGAAGACTCGGCAATGCTGGCTGTCTCAGTCCAGGAACCAGATAGCCCTTGTGAATCAGTGCAAACAGTTGGAAAATAAGCTCGACTAAAATACGAAAATCACTGCGTATGGTGGAAGAACACCTACCTTCTCCTCCCGCAAACCACGGATTGAGAGGGGGGAAGATTGAGGACGTCCCCTGGCAGCCACCAGCGCAGCAGGAGGGGTCAGAGCTGGTGGATGTGCTGGTGGCTGCTGCTGCTGCCGCCTCTGCTTACGGATCACCTGTGCATACCCAGTTCCATTTTTGAAGTTGTTCACAGCCTAGAGGCAGAAAAATATTTACAAAGAGGTAACATGAACCTTCAGCAGCTCAATGAACAAAAGCCTCCACAGAGTAGAATTACTTGTGTATTCCCGTAGATACTCTCCATCCTAAAATAAACCAACATACGGATATATTCAGATTAGATCTAAGGAAGAAATTCTTCCCTGTGAGGGTGGTGAGGCCCTGGCACAGGTTGCCCAGAGAAGCTGAGGCTGCCCCCTCCCTGGAAGGGTTCAAGGCCAGGTTGGACGGGGCTTTGGGCCACCTGGGCTAGTGGAAGGTGTCCCTGCCTGTGGCAGGGGGGTTGGACTGGATGGGCTTTAAGGTCCCTTCCAAGCCAAACCCTTCGGTGATACATGAACGCATCCCATTAAACACTGGTGTTAATGACTGGTAACTCAGACTATCTGTACGTAAAGCACTCCAGTGTTAACACTGAATTTGAAACTGAGGCAATCCTGTTGAACACAAGTGTGACCTGAATTTGCCAGATTGTCGCTCAAGAGTTGTCAGCTTCTGTAACAACAGGGAATGTATTTGCAAAGTAAATTTAGCCTTATTCCATTTAGCCTTGTTTAAGGAGGTGTACATTAATATTTTCTTCCCTTTCAGCTAACTGACTGACTAGACTTTTCTTACAAACAGTTTATCTAAAAGTCACTGCATTACCTGGCGTAGGCACTTGTTGGCAACTAAAGTGTCGGGAGAAACACCTGCCTGATGACATGTTGGGCATGTATGTTCCTCAGAGTCCAGTAATGCCGTTCTAATACCTGGGTATAATCAGAATCATCAAAATAGGTTTTAGCTAAACTAAGGACATTGTCTGGGTTCTAATCAATTATAAAGGCCTGTAGATGGTTAATGGGTGAATATGGTTCCGAACTGAGAGCATGAAGCTATAAATGTTCAGCAGTGTAAAAAATTTCTAGTATGCAGGAAATAGCTGCCCAGTTTTGCTATTTCACTATTGTAACGTTTGAAGATGTAGAGCAGGCCGTGCCTTGATGTTCTGACTAGTCTGTTCTCCACTGTCCAGCACAGTGAGAAGTCACCAACCTCAAGGCTCATGAATAAGACACATCTCCAAAAACCATTAGTAGGTTCAAGTTCTGACGGTTTTAACCAACTCTCCCGTGGAGAAGAATGTGGATTAAATGCCTAACGAGCCATTTGCTGCAGACCACAGTAAGTCACCAGCGTTGGCTCTGTAGTTTTGTATGAGAGAAAGGACTGTGCACAAACTCAATGCATTTGATAACTAACACTGTAATCAGCTGCAGCATTACGCACTCTTCTCGTACTCATCCTTCTGCATGGAAAGAGGATTTAACTAGGTGCATAAAAAGGGAAAAAAGCCTTCTGCCTTTGTTTTTTCCTTTCTACAAGAAGAGTCCTTTCCTACTCGGGGTACACTTAAGTATTAAACAGAGCTGGTAACAAAGGAATCTTATGATCTTTCTGCTGTCAGAAGATCAGGTGTGATGTTTTGAATTAGCAAACATGGCAGTAACACTTACATTCGTCACAGTAACTGTTTCTACAGCAGGGAATAATGACTGCATCAGCCATGATTTCTTTACAAATGGAACATAACAGCTCCTCCGGAATAGGATCGTCTGAGGAAAGGGAGGAAGAGGATGGCTCCTCTGGTAAAAAGGGAGGCTTTTCCTTCTTTCCTCTGGCATAAGCTTCCCTGGAGGGGGGATGGGGAAGGAAAAAGAAAAAAAGTCAAAGATGGATAAAGGAGAACTTCCCCAAGCTTTGGATTTTATCCAATGAAGACAGTAGGTGTCATTCTCACTCCACATTAGCCTTCAAAAATACAGACATTTAGTTTAAACTACTTTTCTATAGCCAGAGTGCTAGAAAAGGGAGGGGGGAACAATTTTCCTTCTGCAGAACTCTTCCATTCATTGGATCAACTAAGAAATTAGCTCAGACTAGAGAAATCATTTTCTGACAGCTAGACACCAGGTGAAATGAACCCCACCTCTCCTTTGCCAGAGGGTAAATGTCAATCGCAGGCTCAGGACAAAGTCAGTCTCTGTGTAATTGTGTTTTATAAATGGAAGAAGTCTATGTTACAGCTTCTGCAAAAGGAGAGCCATGACGGAAGAACAGAGCTGCTACCGAGTGCATTTTAAAACAGCCACTCTTGTCAGCACACAGCAGGATTTTCTTAGTTTACAGCAACAGGTAAACATCCCTCTGCTTCACACATGGGATCTGATAAATGTCAGAGGCAGAGGGAATCTCAGTCCAACAGCTGTTTGTTAAATTCTGCAAGAAGCCTTAGCAAGATAAAACAGAAGCAAAAGGAGCTTTCAAAAAGAATGACGCCACTGTAAACACGACTGAAATGTTTTGCAGAAATACGGATTCTTAGCATACCACAAGCTTAACCAGCGTTCAGGGGCGTGAGCAGCAGGACTGCCCTATTTTAATATTAGAAATCATCACAGGTTTTAAGGTTAAGATACAATGACAGTGCTTCTTGCCCCGTAATTACAGATGCTGGCCAGCTTGGTGGCATTGCCACTCAGACACTGACACGTGGCTTCTCTCCTTCACTTTTTGGTCAGACCAGCTAATTCCATACTCACGCATTAATAATTGGTATTGCATATCTTCCAGTCTTCGTCAGCATAGCGCCCTTGGTATTGGGATCTTCCACCTCCACCATGAAACTCCTGGGAATTCCTGTGCACTTTTTAAGTCTGGGAACAGACTGAAAATTACTGTCCTGTTAAGAAAAGAAATGCAGACATAGCTCATCTTAAGACCCACACTTAAAACGACATTTCAACCACGATTTTAAGCAGGAAAGGCCTTTAATCCTCTCCTTTTACCTAGCCTAAGCGTTGCTCGACCGAAATACTCTTTTTCCTAAATGAATATAGCCAGGATGCTCCAAAGGCTCGAGCAGTGTTCTGAACGCCGTCGACATTCTTTGGCTCAACTTCAGGGTCCTTAAGGGTGAAATATCCCTCAGCTCCCCATCCCCTCAGAGGAGAGGCACAAACCCCCTCCTCCTCCAAAGCGCAGTTCAGAGGGAGAGCTTAATGCAGGGCTCTGGATCGGCCACTGGGGACACTGATATTCACCACCTACAGGTGAAGGTTGAATTCAGAGCTGATGCACGTACGTTCAGTGAGTAACGTTAAATGGCCTGAATACTCAACCAGAGACTTGTGTAATTATAACACGCAAATATTCAATAGATGGGGTCAAGAGAAACGGCATCTTTTTCTACAAAATACTAAAAACTGCAAACTGTCATTAAAAAGAGTTGAGATGAGAAAAATTTGCAGTAACATTGAAATATATAAAAATATACATTAAAGCTCATAGAGAAAGATCTATGGACATATACAAGGGCTATGACCTCGAAGAAAGAAAATTTCCCATTGAAAATTCCAGCTTTCCCTGGAATTTTGAAGGGCTTTGCACCACTGCCATAGAACCTCTGTATTTCAGCCCAAGAGAAACAATTCCTAACAGGGGTATTCATGTAACTGCTGCGTAACTGCCAAGGTAAAACAAGTGAAAAACCAAGTGACACCAGAAGCCCCTCACAATCTTACCCCATTTGTCGGGCAGTTCTTTCTATAGTGCCCAGGTTTTCCACAGCGAAAGCAAGTATAGGATGGTGGAGGTGGACCCAAGGGTTTCTTCACGTAACTAAAAGGTTTTCGGGAAAAAAAGAAAATGGTATGTATGCGTCTCTCTTGTTCCAACAACCATCTCTACAATGTTTCCATAGTCTTCAAAGAACAGGTAGGACTTTGCCAACACTTACTTGATTGGATCGTACTGACGGCAAGACTGGATCATCATAGCTCGTATTTTATCTTCCTCGGAAGCGTTGGCTTCAGCCAGATTGCCGGTCTGTTTAACAGGTAATTATTGGACACGCACATTAGAAACACATTTAAGCTCCCCCAGCCAAAGACTCACCCAGCCCTGTAAAAAGCAGCCCAGCAGTAGCTGAGGTTGCAGGAAAGCAGCTGCTTCTATGAGCCAGAGTTGTCCCAGAGATGTTCTGGGGAGCCCTTACGCCATCACATGGTGTCTCTGTGCCCGTTAACCTGCTTGGAAGGAGCATTCTTGGGCACTCAAAACCCGAGGCTCTGTTTGTACCTTACTTAAAGACTTGTGTAACCAATCCAAATGTCTTCCAAGCAGACTGAAGCTCTGCGTAGAAAAAATTACATTATCCAGTATTTTTAAATGGATTCCTGAGCTCCAGATTATTTGAAGGAGAAAATCTCCGCTGTACATTTAATGGAGATGTATGCAAGTATCAGTGTTTACACTTTGCAGCATTAAAAGGACACACAACTTAAGAGTCAGGGAAGTTGCTTTTGCTCACCGAAATTCAGCTTCAGACACAGAAGCATTAAGAGGAATCAAGCTTTTTATAATTCCTCAGCAAGACAAAAGATTCTTTCCAGCAGAAATTGGACCATGGTGTGCTGTAGGCAGCCCAAACTGCATGTCCCTGCCTACTCACTTCTTCACGGTAAGTGATTTAACTACGGTCAGCACAACCTGCAGATTTTTTCCTGTTTGCTGTGCCCTTCTAACACACAAATTGTAATAGAAACCTTACGCAGAACTAGACCTTCAAATTATCAAAGCCAGCTGATTTTTTGTAAGTAGCATTTGTTCAAATGTTCTCATTACACACTAGTCCAGATCCCAGCAGGGTCTAAGGGAGGGATGTAAAGGATACGGACCTCCAAGCACCCATCATTCAGAGCAACCACTCATGGGTTTGATTTTATATGCAAAAGCTACCCACTAGTTTCAACAGTTTATGAAACGGTTGTTTTATAGACACAACAGTAACATAATCCAGACCGACATCTATGAAACCCCTTCCGTTACCATTTACAGAAAACTTTACAGATACTTGACCAATTTGTTTAAACCCAGACAGTTTACAAGACACATCCAAACCCCACAAACCATTACTAGGCACAGACCATAATTCAAATACGGAATTTCCTACAAGGTAATAACAAAGCAGAAAACTTGTCAACACATTGCCTCCAAGCCAAGCCCGTCTGCACTGAGGAGGTTGGAGTATAACAGTTTGGAGCTGCTTTACGTTACATTCCTGCATTTTTCTGAAATACCTACATTTTCTCAAAAGCTTGAATGTGTACAGCACTTGGACAGTTTTTCACATTTTAGAGTCAAACTTCACATGAGTTTTTACAGAACCAACAATTTCTTCTGGTGACTACCTTCCAAAGTAACTGTTGGGGTTTTTTCCCCAAATGTACACAATTTAATTCTGCAGTCAGAGAGGGAAGAGGAGAGTGGGAAGAGATTTCTCCAACTCCAGCCTTTATTTTCAGAAGAAAGAACTAGCCCCTCTGCACGAGGCCCTGCCTTCTCTATTCTCTAAGACCAGTAATTTGACAGGCTCACACTACGCCTTTTCACAAAGTGCAACCACTAGTGCTTTCCCAGACAAAGTGACACATTGTTGAGCAAAAAATGCAAGCAGTTCCATAGCAAACCATGGCATTACAGCAGCTTCAGAAGGCCACCTCTGCTAATACACTGCACTAACACATTGGTATATTCCTGCAAACAATTAGGCACATTTACACAATTTACAGTCTGCGTTCAAACCAATTAGGGTGTGTTGTCCACTCTCCATAGACTACAAGTTATGAAACTGTGCAGCATTCAGAGAGTGGCTCTATAACTGCAGTGACTAGAAACTCAACAGTAGCCACGCAATTGTCCGTGTTACACAAACGCTTCTATTTTGGCTGTTGCACGCCCCTGCCCCCCCCCCCGAAATGTCCATAACTTGCAGCCAGTTAAATTCTTCTGTGAAAATTGTGTCGGTCTCCAACACAAAATTAACAAAAGGTCTGAGAAACAGTAAACAGGTCCTGAAGTGCTGCTTCTTTATGTCTTGAAGATGAGCAATAGTGCAACATTGTGTTGAGGGACTCCCCTTCTGTCCTCCCAAACTGGGAACTACTCTTTACAGGGTGCTACGGAAATATACACACATTCTAAAGTTAAAACCAATACTGTAAATTATTAAAAATTAAGTTTTGTTCACATTACAGCAGTTATCCAGTTATACATCACCGTACAAGACTTAAAAATATGAAGCCAGTGGGGTTTTTTGTTGTTGGTGGTGGGGTTTTTTTAAGTCTTTGACAAGAATATACACATACCTTAATGAGCTGGGCCAGAGGAGTGGGTGCAGAAGAGTCCTCAATCTGTTCACAAAAAATTAAACACATATTCAAGTTGTACAATCAAAACATAGCAAAAGTTAACCTCTACTGTAGTCTGAAAGTCTGCACTCTATCCTCCGAGTGTCACGGACAGAGACATGTCCAACCTAATGTAAGTGTATTGGTTCAAAACAAAGTCCAAACCTATGACAGCTTCAGAGGGCCAACGTGGTTCATGAGAAGCCGCTAAACTCGGTGCGCTGGGCTTTAGATATTTGCATTTGCAGACAAACTATGAAACTAAACCGTTTCATCGGATAAAACGGAAAGATCAAATGCAGAACTTAGGAAGGCCACTTCAGGTAGCAACAACATTTAAACTCACAGCAATCCGTTAGAGACCTTTAAGTACTCAGAGGAGGCCAAACAATAGCACTTCAGTTATACAGCTTTAGGAACAAATACCCAAGTATTTCAGGACACGAAAAGGAATCTTTTAGCTGCACAGAACTGTCCTCAAAACGTATGGGGTACGTTGATTTTGGGATTTGTTTGAACCGCCAAGTCAAAAGTAAGAAACAGTACCAAGTAGAACAACAATGGTTTCTCAGTGGGTTTTGATAACATCTTCCCAAACTGTTAGGCAAAGAAAGTATTTCAAAACAAAAGCTAAGTGATACAATGTGAAAATGGAAAAAATGCACTCCAAACAATTTTAATTGCAAGAAACAAAGAGCACACGACAGCCTATACAAACATACTAGCTCTAGACAGACAGATGTAGAACACAGCACCAATTGAATTGTGCAAACCTTGAACCTACCTGATCTAAAACCAATCCTACATTATCTGTACAGCACAAAGTCATTCAGGAAATATTCCAGCATATTCAATATGAAACACAATGCATCACTAGGCACAAATACCAATATTCACATTAGAACTGTGCAAATGGTGGCATTACTCAGTTTTCACTGTGCTGGGAATCAAATACATGGTCTCTACAACATATACTATGTCTTGCTGCAGAACAGATTAAGTTCATGTTTGGGAGATTAATACGAGGCTACGTTGTTTAGAATTAAGTGCAATGTGTAGAAACAAAGTGTGAGATTGTGTTTTTACATACCGCTTTTGGTGTTCCACTCACTGGCTCGGTTCGAGTTCTAGAGGAAGAAATAAAGATGATGAGAACTTAGAACAAAGCACTTGTACCCAACCAAAAGCAGTGAAAACAGATTATAAAACCTGAACATCAAGACATTATATTCTGATAGTCTAGTGAACGTGGAAATGTATTTGTATACATAAACTGTTCTCTCTTGGCACATTCAGTGCAACTAAAAAAAAAAAAAATCCCATTTCTAGTTTGTCAGCAATTACTGTCCGACTTACAGCTCTAGAACACAACAGTGCCAGAGGAAGTCCTCAGATATTTTGTCTCTGCTGTGTAAGTATCAAAACGATGAAGTCTGTGCTACAGCTTTGTGCTCTTACATAATCAACCATCCAAACAGCGACCTTTGTCTTTCAGTCTTTCCTCTGTAGCCAGTATGCCAGAAAGCCAGATCTGAGGCATAAGAATACCTGCCATATCCCACCCCGCCTCCCCCAAATGCAAGACACAGTCAAACACTGACAGACTCTTCTGAGAGGGGAACATGCGTATCTCTCTTTACTGTAAAAGCAATAAAAAGAAGAAAGATACACTCCGAATGCCTCTGTAAACTAATCTCCATACAAAAAGTTAACACACTGCAACCCCTCACAGACTACAATGCTTTATGGGTACTTACATAAATCGTGTTTTGCTGGTAGTTTTGACTCTAACAGGGACTCTTCTAACAATCACCGAGGAGTTCTTAGGAATCAGGGTGTTATCATCTGTGTATTCTGAAAACAACACCAATACAGAAGAAAACATTAGTCAGTTCGTAAGAATGTATATTAATATGTCATTACATAGCACTTGAGAGAACCCCTTCACAGGCATAAAAGCAAAATTTTGTATGTGACATGGCACTCCTGTCGTCTCAACACACTAACAGAACCTTTCAAGAAGTCTTCAGGTTTGAGAATCAAACACCAGCAGCAAAACCTTTTCCATTCTTTTCAAACAGTTTGGATGCCAGCAGCAAAATGGTCTCAGAGGTCACTAAAGGAGAGTCTGCTCATGCGTGAGGTTCTTTCCTGACCTAGCTCAAGTTGCTTTTGCTTCTGTTAGGCTACAAACCCGAGAGATCTTTGGAGAGGAACAAACCACAGCAAAGTCTCACCTGCGTAAACCAGATTCTAAAGTCTGACCAGCTTACCCTGCAACAAAGCAGGCGCTCGGCTAAAGCATGCAAACTCTGCGCCGCTGCTTTCCGAGCTGTTCCCTCAAAACGATTCCCCTGTGCTGCGAGTGCTGGGGACTGACAGAACACAGAAGAGAGCCGCCAGCTCTCTGCTTCTCGGGGCTTCATCCATCGACAGCCACACTGTCAGCTGCTCAGGGCTGTACATGCGAATGCAAACGGAACTGGCAGTGCTGGAGTTTGGATCACAGGAACCTGAGGGGTTTTTTGAGCTTGCTTTCACACGTAGGGCAGAACTGGCTCCAACTAAAGTGGTGTCTCCTCTCTTAAGCTAATCATCTAGTTTGAATAAGCCAAAGGGACGTGAATTCTTTCAATTCACTTTTTGCAGAGCAGAGAGACTCAAATGAAATTAATTACGAAGACAAGTCTTCTGAAAAGCCTTTTGAAACCAGAGTGTGCCTGAAGGTCTCCATGCTTTGCCTTGGCTTCACCGTGTTCGTCTTTTGAAGAGGAGGAGCTACCTGAGACACTTTGACTGAGTGAGCCTCAAATGTGAAGATCTCCCATGAGTGAGTCTCACATGTAAAGATGTCTCCATGAGAATGGTTTATATATTGTACTTGCACAAGCTGGATACGACTAAATGTTTTAAAGCACTATCAGCAGCCATGCCCTGTAATCTGCCTACAGTTTTAACTATTAAAAGCCGTTACCTATGGAGGCCGAATCAGAACAATGGCCCGAAAGCCAAAGTTGCTGTGAAAGTACTACTAATGACAAAACCCAAAGCTTTTACAGAAGTCATACCCTGAAACCAACGCCTAGAGCTCTGCTCAAATGGGGAATCTCACCATTGCACAGCCACCTGTCAGGAAAGGCCTGAGATGGGACTTTTTGATGTCGGAGGAGCTCAAAGAGCACTGAGGCTGACAAGCAACGGGGAGATGATGGCAGCTGCAGCTCTGGAAGCCCAAAGCAGCTGTTTCCACCTGCTGAACGGAGTCATACAGAGTGTTCTTTCTGGTCCAGATCACAAACCACTGGACTGAGATTTCAGAGGCACAGGATAAGTAACAGTGGCTCCACAAAAAGGCAGGAGTTTGCTACGCCTGTGCCCAGCTGAGGGTTGTGGTAGGTCTGCAGAGGATTGCAGGTGGCAGCACCTCTCCTCGAGGGAGGCTGTGTATATGAGGACAGCAACCAGTGCACTTATTCGCCAATTCTGCAAGCCTGCAGAGGTCAGGTGGAACAGGCACAAGAGGTGTATGATGCAAAAAGAGGAATGGGTCCTCTTTTTGTATTTTATGACAATTCGTTGACCATTAGAAGCATTGACATCTGCCTTCTGAATAGACTGTCCTTGCATGAGATATATACAGACAGAGAGAGGGATGCTTGTTTTCAATCCACTTGTGAAGTGCACAGGGAGGAGACCTCCAGCCATCTAATACCAGACTGATAGAAAAATGGATTCCCCTTAAAAGTCAATCAGTACACATTGAAATGGATCAACTGAAAACTGAAGAGTGACAATAACCTGGTGAAGTAAAGGCTTTATTTGCACAGGACACTTATCAGGGCACATATTTGTATGTGGGACTTGAAGCATCCCACCAGCTGGGTCACTGAGGCAGAGAATTTGTGGAAGAGGGTTCACAAACAGCGGAGTGCGCTGCCGAGGTAGTTCTGTGAAGGGACCTGACACCTGTTGGCTTTCATACATTTATTTTTCCTTCACGTCAATCAATTGAGTTCATTTTGGTGATGAAATCTGTGTCAATGATGAAATCTGGTGAAGTCAAACAATGTAGCCTTAAAAGTTAACTTTTTTGGTTTTAAATAGGAAAGGACTAAAGCTGGAGCATTAGTCCTGAAGTCCCTGGAAATTTCTGTTTGCTCCCTTTGAATTTAACAGCTGCCAGCTTAGTCTAACAGCTCTCAGACAAAACTGGCATCTGCCAGCAGGAGCCTGTTCCCCGCAGGCAGCAACATCCCGTGTAGCTGCGGGGCCTTGGCAACTACCAGTGTCACTCTGCCTCGCCACGACTCCACATCTGCAGATTGAGCAGCGACATCACGCTCAACAGGGCTACTTTTCACACTTGTCCAAGCAGAGCTCCAACAGAAATGTTCAACAAAGCTGGAGCCAACACCATTGTTGATTCCCACTCCCTTCTAGCACAAAACTTGTTTTACTGCCAGTGATGGCCGGTAAGTGGCTACTGGGCTTTTGCAAGCACTTAGACGTTGCACATGGACCACGTAGTCTCCTACGCCCAGCTCCGTGTCCAACAACAGATCGGAACGGCTCTGTGAGGTCCCCACACAAGCCACAGCTACCGATGGTGGCCGAATCGCACCGTCCCTTCGCACCCCACTGAATCGCTGGCGCCACTTGCCCTCTCGGTTCCCCGCACGCCGGCGGGACGGGCCCCAGGCTGACTCACGCCACGTGGGGACAAGCCACAGAGAGCAGAGTGTGGCTCCCGCAGGCCGTGGCCGCCGCCAGCCGGGCAGTGCCCGAGGCCCCGTGCCCGCCGCCCCCACGCACCTTCTCCGGTCTGGGCGTTGGATATCTGCAGCTCGCAGTTGGTCACCTTCAGCTTGTGGCGGCCCATGATCTGGCGCTTCAGGTCGCCCAGGGAGATGTTGAGGCCGCTGAAGGTGACCGTGTCGTACTGCAGCAGGGAGAAGAACTTGTAATGCACGCACGGCGTGGCTGATGTTCCACTCACTGGTTCGGTTCGAGTTCTAGAAGAAGAAATAAAGGTGATGAGAACTTAGAACAAAGCACTTGTACCCAACCAAAAGCAGTGAAAACAGATTATAAAACCTAAACGTCAAAACATTACGTTCTGATATGTTCATTATGTTCTGACGGTAAGGACTTTGTGAGTCCCAGCTGGGAATGGCCTAACAGGCCCATGTGGGCCTAGGACTCAAAAGATGGTGCAAGTCCATCACAGAGAATGGGATTTTGCCATCTCCGTGCCAGTACAGGCATCCAGAAGGTAACTGCTGCCTTTATGACACTATTCAGCAAAAATGTTTGTTTTGTTTGGTGCTTCCAAGCTTACGCCAAGCGAATACGGCCAGTGGGTTCCTCTCTCTCTGAGGGCCATCTATTCAGAAGATGAAAAGCCAGGAAAACAATCCCCCGTCTCCGCAAAAGGAGGCTGGTGCTGTGTGAGGAGCCAGGGCTCTGACACGTGTACATTGACCCTCCTGCTCCGAGGGGGAGCCGCTGCCCACGGCTGGGCCACCCGCTGCCCCGCGCTGCGCCTCAGGGACTTCACCTCGAGGAACTGCTCTGGCTTCCACAGTTATTAACCTCAGCTACTACTGCCGTGCTTGTCAGAAACCATGCCGGCACACAACTACTGAACAAAACTGACCCGAGTCAGCAGGCGACATTTGGATGGGGCTTTGGAGCCCAACAACAATTAATTGGTGTCTTCCAAGCCCACCAAACCCTTAAGCACACGTACCGTTTTACTCAGGTGATAACCACGGGAGGGAGAGGCCACAGTCTCTCCAAATCACCTCGTATCTTTGCTGAAAAATCTGCAGGACCCCTTCAGCCCTGGCCATCTGACCTCAGTGAGACCACCGCTCACCTTGCCCCACGGACACACCGCTCACATTCACCTGGGTTTTGTTTCAAAAGCTTCACACTACTTCCTTTACTCTTTGTCTCACCTGACTGTTGAACCTTTGTCTACCCTCACTGTTTGGCTGCTCTGAAACTCACAACCTGCAGCTCTGAAGCCAGACAACAACAAGGGGAAGGCCTGAGGCCAGCGGCCCCGCTCCCACCACACGCCGTCACCACGGCGCAGGGGCCCGGGATGTGCAGAGGAGCCGGGTTCAAGGTGCCGACCTGCGCCCAACGGCTCCCTCCAGCCAAACCCCTCACCCAGAACCACCGCTCCGCCCGCGTCGAGCGCCGGGAAACACCTTCAGGGCTTCCAGCTGTTTGCAGTGCTCAATTCCACATCGTTATTCTTACAGAATTGAAAGGCCAGGGGCCGTGAAACGAGCGCAGCCACCCAGTTCACCCAGTTCACGCACAAGGGGTGACCCCGACTGCACCATGGCCCCCGTGGCCCCCCTGCTGCCAACTCCTGGGACCGCGTGGGAGGGACAGCGACCGGCCCGGCCTCTGGACCCTCCCCACTCTCCCCGGAGCCTGCGCGGACCGGCCCTGGGCCCTCCGGAGACCCCCTTGAGCCCCTCCTGGGCCCCAGAGCCCACCCAGACCGGCCCTGGGCCCTCCGGAGTCCTCCCAGAGTGATCCTGGGCCCTCCGGAGCCCCCCTGAGCCCCCCATCTGGAGCCCCCCAAGCCCATCCCCGGGCCCCCCAGAGACCCCCCCGGCCCCGCTCACAACGGCGGCTGGCAGCTCAGGTCAAAGGGCTGGCGCTCTGCGCGCGGCGAGGGGCTGCCCTGCCGAGGAGCCTGTCGGGTCTGGCTCTGGCTCTGTCCTCACCTGGGAGCTGCTGGTGGCACTGGTCGCCGTGTCCTGATGCTGCTCGCCATGGTCGTGATGCTGCTTGCCGTCTCCTCCTCCTCCCTGATTGCCTCCTCCTCACTGATCACCTCCTCCTCCTCCTCCTCAGTAATTGCCTCCTCCTCACTACTCGCCTCCTCCTCCTCAGTAATTGCCTCCTCCTCACTACTCGCCTCCTCCTCCTCCTCACTACTCGCCACCTCCTCACTACTCGCCTCCTCCTCCTCAAATGATCGCCGCTGCCCTGGCACTGCTGGTCGCATCCCGGGCATTATTAGGACACAATGGGGGCGGGGCTTCGCTCGGCCAATAGCAGCAGCGCTACTGCCCAGGTTGCTAGGAGCCAAATGGGGGCGGCGTTTCACTCAGCCAATAGCGGCAGTGCTGCCCTGGTTGCTAGGAAACCGGGCAGGGGCGGGGCTTCGCTCGGCCAATAGCAGCAGTGCTGCTGCCCAGGTTGCTAAGAGGCAAATGGGGGCGGCGTTTCACTCAGCCAATAGCGGCAGTGCTGCCCTGGTTGCCAGGAAACCGGGCAGGGGCGGGGCTTCGCTCAGCCAATAGCAGCAGTGCTGCTGCCCAGGTTGCTAGCAGCCGGATGGGGGCGGGGCTACGCTCGGCCAATGGCGGCAGTGCTGCCCGGCCTTCTTTCTGTCTTTGCTGACTGAAGAATCGCTGTGATGGACAAGGAGCCTGCTGAGGTCCTGACCAGACCGACCCTGACAAAGCCTGGCACTGCCACACAGTGAGAGAGCTGTAAACGTCATTCACAGCAAAAGCTGTGGGGACAGTCACGAATCATCTCCCATTCTGCAAGCCAAATTCTTGACTGTTTCCTCACCACTGCTGATTTAAGTGTAAATTGCTTCAAAATAACACTTAAAATTCCTAACTTTTCATACCAGTAAGTTCTTCGTGCCGTAAGAGAAACACTGTGCTGAGAAGGCACTATGAACATACAGCAATATTTACATATAGACATTTTGTCTTCCCTTCGATGAAGTTATTTTGTAATTTGAAACCTTAGCGGAAGGATTTTTGCTTTTCTCCTGATCAGACATTTAAGCGTCAGCCCCCTGCTACAGCTGCAGCAGAAGTATTCAAGCTGTTTCAGCACCAAATTAAACTTTCACTTTCCACTTGGCTGTTATTTTTTCCTTCCTCTTAATTTTTCTATTTAAACAAAGAGTTTAAGTATTTGCTTACCTGGGGAAAAAAAGTGCTATCCTTCTCCTGTTATGATAAGCTACTGATCTGAAGGGCAGAAGGCTGAGACCCCCACGAAGATATTTAGAAGAGTGGGAAGAATTTGAGAGTCATCAGTTGGATGTTCTTTGGCTGGCCAAAACTGAGGAGGGGGAAGAAGCCCTACAGGGAGCTCAAGGGAAGCACAAGAGAGCATCTGGGAGCCAGCAGCGTGATGGGGGCATGAGCCAGCGCTGCCCTGCCGTGTGTCAGGCACAGTGTTTTCAGCAAGGGCAGAGGAGAGTTAATGCCACTGACGAGAGCACAGCTCGTCTGACGTGGTGGCCCTGCTGGTCCTTCACGTACCGGAAAGATGAACTGTCCCTGGAAGAACTGGCGAGGAGAGCTGCGGGGATCGCTGGGACGTGGGAGATGGACACGCGTGCTGACGTCAGGAGTGCGGGATTTGCTTGGGCCAGAAAAGCAAGTGGGAGAAGAGTGGGGTGACTGCTGTAAATGCAGAAGAGGGAAATAACACTTAGGGAGAACAGTTACTAAGACTGAAGGGTGTGGGCACCAGAAAAAATGTGTAATGCCTGGCCCTGAGTAACTTTAAGCTGCAAACTGGAAGAAAACTCTTTAATGCTTAGAAGATTTGGGTTCTGCAAGAGCCTTCCAAGGGAAATAAAGAAAGGAGGAAGCAACCAGCCAACCCCTGACTGCTCACTATGGAGCTCAGTCACCTTTTGATGGGCCTGGAGATCTCTTCCAGTCTCTCCTTCCTCCAAATTAACTGCCTCTGCGGGCATTGCCTTTCAAGATACGTGTTCCCTCTTCACTTTTTAATTGCTCTGACGTCTTCTTGTTTGAAACACTGAACTGTTGCTGATCAAGTATTTTGATGGCAAGAAGCGCTATGCTGACAGGATCGTTTCACTTGTGAGTTGTGCTTAGGTACCAATTCACATAATGTGGTTTCATATAGCAAGAATTACACTTTTTAACCAGTTAACGAGCACGGGAAGGACTTTAGCATGTTTGAACTCCTCTCCCGTTACCGCTGGCGTTGATGCAGATCCCTTGTGTGCAGAGTTCTGCTGTGGAGAGCCTGGGGTGAGGATCCCCGTTACACGGTACCGGTCTGAGGGGTTCATCTCGGATGTTAAAACAATTGCGCTTAGCATCAGTTTGGGTTAGAAAAAAGTTTAAAGGCTTCTGAATTCAATGTTTACACACCCTAGGGTCCTACAGTGGCAAACTAAGATTGCTGTCTTTGGGTTGTTTCAGCAGTGCAGGATTTGGCCATTTCCTCTATAAGAAAACCCAGTAACTGTCCATCTAAAACTCTGCCATGTAATTCAGGGTAGGACTGAATGCTGTCAATGTAAATCTTATAGGAAGAACTACCTCTAGAAGTGTTACTTCCTTCTGCAAATTAAAATAAAGAATAGCTCTTACCATTTTGAAAAAAAAAAACCCAACCAACCAAACAAAAAACAAAAAAACCCAAGAAGAACTTGTTCACAAGAGCAGAAGCCAAAGCATTTGGATAGAGCGGACATGTTCTTGCTACCAGCATTGCCCAGGAAACCCCACCATGAAATCCCAGCAGGTTGCAGTAAATGCCATGACCTAGAGCGGACACACTGGAGTTAGCCTGCAGCTTTCCAATACCCAAGGATATCCCTTCAAATTTGCAGCACCAACTTCACAATCTATAGAATACTCAGTACACTTCAGCCTCCAAGGCAGTTGTTATTGCAGTGCGATGAGGCCAAAACTGTTGGTCCTTAACAGTGATGAGAAGAAGAATCATTACCACACCACTCCCCAAAATACTGCTACTCTGAAATTTGCCTACACTGCTACAGCTACTGCTTCACTCCAACTTCCCTTAAGACAAAATTTCTGCCATTCTTCTAGTACCTGCTCTAGCCA